>NW_026289563.1:90000-142500 GCF_023373465.1 Oncorhynchus keta | reverse complement strand
TTGTTCTAATATTAATGTATTTTATTGTGATATTATTCAGTAATTATGAGGTAATTATTTTTGTGAACAAATACTGTCTTTTTGTCTGAAGAGAAAAATCCACAGACATTTAAACATGTTTTTGATTGGACAATATCAATTATATGATTCATAAGATCTCAAGACTCGTCCATAAGATATCTATTATTTTTGTTACGAGTTGATTCTCTCAACCTTTTGTGACAACCTGTCTGGCAGGGAGTCACATAGTCCAGTGAGCCATATGAGTTCATTATCTACCATCAAGTTATTCCATCAATGACTTTTGCTATTTGTCATATGTCAATATGCACATGGGCGGTGAGGGCTTCAACACATGTTCAGAGAGGCATACCCTCAGTCCCAATTTGTTGAAGCATTTTAGAACAGGGTCCCCAAAGGAACCTCCATTCTTCATTGTCTTCCCACGCTTCCATAGCCCACATGTGTAGTTAGTCAAATATACACCAGCACATTTCCATATCAAAGGTGCTGTGGCACCAATGGAGCTATTACTGACCATATATTCTCCATAATAATTATTGTGCAGGCTAATAGTAGCTGCTGGCAGTGGGTTGGGTGACATCTAAAGGGACAGAGCAGAGGAGATGGTATGACAGAGCATGACAGAGTCAACGTGGAGTCATTTTCATATGCTTCACTGGTCTGTGCAGACAGACACCTCACCTCGGCAGGGACAGGAAGAGTGACGAGTCTTTGGTTGACGTATACAGATGTAGGATCTTCATTTGAGACAGTTTGTTACAGCAGGAAAATAATCCTGCAGCAATAGAAAATGTTCATTATTATGTGGATTATAATGAATGGACATTTTTGTAGGGGTTGATACATTTTTTGTCAGGGAAAATTAAGTCTGAAATGTCAACGTTGAAATTACAAACTTCAGAAGCCTTTTTAAAACAGAAATACATCTGTACACCAGTATTTCTCAAGTTATTTTTTACCACGAACCAGTATACTCTGGTCCCTCTTGTGGCAGGGACCGATAAACTGGGATTTTTCCTCCTTGACTAAATCAGGGATCAGCCAGCAACATCCCGCGGACTGGCACCGGCCCGCGGACTGGCACCGGCTCGCGGATTGGCACCGGCCCGCGGACTGGCACCGGCTCGCGGACTGGCACCGGCCCGCGGACTGGCACCGGCTCGCGGACTGGCACCGGCTGGCACGTGGCACCGGCCCGTGGACTGGCACCGCTCGCGGACTGGCACCGGCTCACCGCCCGGACTGGCACCGCCCGTGGACTGGCACCGCTCGCGGACTGGCACCGCCTGACTGGCACCGCTCGCGGACTGGCACCGGCCCATGGACTGGCACCGGCCCGTGGACTGGCACCGGCCCGCGGACTGGCACCGGCCCGTGGACTGGCACCTGCCCGTGGACTGGCACCGGCTCGCGGACTGGCACCGGCCCGTGGACTGGCACCTGCCCGTGGACTGGCACCGGCTCGCGGACTGGCACCGGCCCTTGGACTGGCACCGGCCCGTGGACAGGACGTTGAGAAACACTGCTATACAGTATATTACCATGTGGCTCAAACTTGTGGCTCTATGTATCAAGTGTCTTAGAGTAGACGTACTGATCTAAGAGTATGTCCCTCCTGTCCATCTAATCTTATTAATTGTGATTTAAAATGTAACACTGTTCTTAAATCAGAACTCCTCTGAGACGCTTGATATACGGTCCCTGCTATCTACAATCTAGAACACACTCTTAGGAAAAAGGTCATATCTACAACCTAAAAGCGTTCTTCGGCTGTCCCCGTAGAATAACCCTTTTGGTTCTAAGTAGAACCTTTTCGCAACGGGCTGTACCTGGAACCCAAAAGGGTTCTTCCTGGAACCAAAAAGGGTTCTCCTATGGGAAAGCCGAAGAACCCTTTTGGAATCCTTTTTTTCTAAGAGTGTACCTCATGCTGTTTCTTACAGTAGGATAGGAAGCTTTTCATCACGATCCATCTCTGCTTACGGTTAACCCCAGGTAGTTAACCCCAGGTAGTTACCCTCAGGTAGGTAGTTACCCCAGGTAGTTACCCCCAGGTAGTTAAGTTACCCCAGGTAGTTAACCCCAGGTAGTTAACCCCAGGTAGTTACCCCCAGGTAGTTACCCCCAGGTAGTTAACCCCAGGTAGTTAACCCCAGGTAGTTAACCCCAGGTAGTTAACCCCCAGGTAGTTAACCCCAGGTAGTTAACCCCAGGTAGTTACCCCCAGGTAGTTAACCCCAGGTTTTCTTTCTGTCTGTGCCAGGTGGAGGTCAAGATCTCATTTGATTCTGCATTAAACAATCCTATCCTATAAATGTGAGATTTAACCTATATACTGACTGAGCCTTAGTACGCATCCCAAATGGTTCCCTATTCCATATATACTACATAGAGCTCTGGTCAAAAGTAGTGCACTACACTGCCTTCGGAAAGTATTCAGACCCCTTGACTTTTTACACATTTTGTTACATTACAGCCTTATTCTAAAATGGATTAAAACGGTTGTTTTTCCCCTCATCAATCTACTCACAATACCCCATAATGACAAAGCAAAAATAGGTTTTTAGAAATGTTTGCTAATTGTTAAAAATAAAAATGGAAATATTACATATAAATAAGTATTCACACCCTTTACTCAGTACTTTGTTGAAGCACCTTTGGCAGCGATTACAGCCTCAAGTCTTCTTGGGTATGACGCTACAAGCTTGGCACACCTGTATTTGGGGAGTTTCTCTTATTCTTCTCTGCAGATCCTCTCAAGCTCTGTCAGGTAGGATGGGGAGTGTTTCTGCAAAGCTATTTTCAGGTCTCACCAGAGATGTGCGATCAGGTTTAAGTCCGGGCTCTGGATGGGCCACTCAAGGACATTCAGAGACTTGTTCCGATGCCACTCCTTTGTCTTGGCTGTGTGCTTAGGGTCTGTCACGCCCTGACCTTGGTTCCTTTTTTATGTCTCTATTTTGGTTTGGTCAGGGCGTGAGTTGTGGTGGGCATTCTATGTTGTTTTTCTATGTTTTCTTTTCTATGCGTTTTTATTTATTTATTTTTATTTTTTTACCTTTATTTAACCAGGCAAGTCAGTTAAGAACACATTCTTATTTTCAATGACGGCCTGGGAACAGTGGGTTAACTGCCTGTTCAGGGGCAGAACGACAGATTTGTCAGCTCGGGGTTTGAAAGGATCTCGCAACCTTCTGGTTACTAGTCCCTGCCGCTGAACGCTCTAACCATGATGGTTCCCAATCAGAGGCAGCTGTCTATCGTTGTCTCTGATTGAGAACCCTTCCCCAGATCTGATCCTCGACTTAGGTAGCCTTTTCCCACCTGGTGTTTGTGGGTAGTTGTTTCCTGTTTTGTGTTCTCACCTTTCAGGACTGTTTCGATTTTCATTTCTTACATTTACTTTGTTATTTTCTATTTTCGTGTTCTGGTATAATAAATAATCATGGACACTTACCACCCTGCGTTTTGGTCCGATCCTTCCTACTCCTCATCTGATGAAGACGAAGATCACATACCATGGTAAACGGGGTCGTTGTCCTTTTGGAAGGCGAACCTTCGCCCCAGTCTGAGGTCCTGGGAGCTCTGGAGAAGGTTTTCATTAAGGATCTCTCTGTACTTTGCTCTGTTCGTCTTTGCCTCGATCCTGACTAGTCTCCCAGTCCCTGCCGCTGAAAAACACCTCCACAGCCTGATTCTTCCACCACCCTAGGACCATGGTGCAGGGATGGTGCTAGGTTTCCTCCAGACGTGTTAATCGCTTGGCATTCAGGCCAAAGAGTTCAATCTTGGTTTCATCAGACCAGAGAATTTTGTTTCTCATGGTCTGAGAGTCTTCAAGGGGCCTTTTGGCAAACTCCCAGTGACCATGTTAATCGGGCTGTGCTGCAGACCTTTTTTGGTACCCTTCCCCAGATCTGATCCTCGACACAATCCTGTCTCAGAGCTCTACAGACGACTCTTTCAATCTCATGGCTTGGTTTTGCTCTGACATGCACTGTCAACTGTGAGACCTTATATAGACAGGCGTGCCTTTCCAAATCATGTCCAATCAATTGAATTTACCACAGGTGGACTCCAATCGAGAAACATTTCCTCAGGATGATCAATGGAAACAGGATGCACCTGAGCTCAATTTTGAGTCTAATAGCAAAGGGTCTGAATACTTATGTAAATAAGGTATTTCTGTTTTTAAGCTATTATAAATTTGCTAAAACTTCCTAACATCTGTTTTTCATTATGGGGTATTGTGTATCTATTTTAGAATAAGGCTATAATGTAACAAAATGTGGAAAAAGTCAACCTTGCGTCTAAATAATTGTGCAGCAGGCACTGTATGTAGAATGGGAATAGGGTGTCATTTGGGAAGCACACTTAGACATCTCATCCTAGTATCAGATACTGAATATCCAGAAAAGCGTATAGGTTGAGGTCAAATAATGACTAATTTGTCACATACTTGGTAAACAACTAGTGTAGACTAACAGTGAAATGCACTTACAAGCCCTTCCCAACAATGCAGAGACCACAACGTAGAAAAATGATAACACAAGGAATAAATACACAATGAGTGACGTTACCTTGACTATATACACGTGGTACCAGGGCTGAGTGGATGTGCAGGGAGTAGATACGTAGGTCATTGAATGGTAGATAAACAGTATGTACATATGGCTAGGGGTGAAGCAGCTCACCGTTAATCTAGAATGGTAGTGCAGAACCATGTTAATCTAGGTCTCATCCTCTGTGAAAGAAATAAGCTTCCTCCTCAGTAATGTTAATCTTTAAACTCACTTCTGAATGGTATTCTTCAAATGTCTTTCTTGGACCATGTTAATCTAGAATGGTAGTGCAGCAGTCTCATCCTCAGACAGTTTTGACAGCAGCATGACCATGTACAGTACAGCAGTACCTCAGTGACCATGTTAATCTAGAATGGTAGTCAGTCTCCTCCTCAGTGACCATGTTAATCTAGAATGGTAGTGCAGCAGCTTCCTCCTCAGTGACCATGTTAATCTAGAATGGTAGTGCAGCAGTCTCCTCCTCAGTGACCATGTTAATCTAGAATGGTAGTGCAGCAGTCTCCTCCTCAGTGACCATGTTAATCTAGAATGGTAGTGCAGCAGTCTCCTCCTCAGTGACCTTGTTAATCTAGAATGGTAGTGCAGCAGTCTCCCTCCTCAGTGACCATGTTAATCTAGAATGGTAGTGCAGCAGTCTCATCCTCTGTGACCTTGTTAATCTAGAATGGTAGTGCAGCAGTCTCATCCTCCCTCTAGAATGGTGAGCAGCTTCCTCCTCAGTGACTATGTTAATCTAGAATGGTAGTGCAGCAGTCTCCTCCTCAGTGACCTTGTTAATCTAGAATGGTAGTGCAGCAGTCTCATCCTCAGTGACCTCTAGAATGGTAGTGCAGCAGCTTGACCATGTTAATCTAGAATGGTAGTGCAGCAGTCTCCTCCTCAGTGACCATGTTAATCTAGAATGGTAGTGCAGCAGTCTCATCCTCTGTGACCTTGTTAATCTAGAATGGTAGTGCAGCAGCTTCCTCCTCAGTGACCATGTTAATCTAGAATGGTAGTGCAGCAGCTTTAATCTAGAATGGTAGTGCTCCTCAGTGACCATGTTAATCTAGAATGGTAGTGCAGCAGTCTCATCCTCTAGTGACTATGTTAATCTAGAATGGTAGTGCAGCAGTCTCCTCCTCTAGAATGACCATGTTAATCTAGAATGGTAGTGCAGCAGTCTCCTCATGACCTGTTAATCTAGTGACCATGTTAATCTAGAATGGTAGTGCAGCAGTCTCCTCCTCAGTGACCATGTTAATCTAGAATGGTAGTGCAGCAGCTAGAATGGTCAGCTCCTCCTCAGTGACCATGTTAATCTAGAATGGTAGTGCAGCAGTCTCCTCCTCAGTGACCATGTTAATCTAGAATGGTAGTGCAGCAGTCTCCTCCTCAGTGACCATGTTAATCTAGAATGGTAGTGCAGCAGTCTCCTCCTCAGTGACCATGTTAATCTAGAATGGTAGTGCAGAAGTCTCCTCCTCAGTGACCATGTTAATCTAGAATGGTAGTGCAGCAGTCTCCTCCTCAGTGACCATGTTAATCTAGAATGGTAGTGCAGCAGTCTCCTCCTCGGTGACCATGTTAATCTAGAATGGTAGTGCAGCAGTCTCCTCCTCAGTGACCATGTTAATCTAGAATGGTAGTGCAGCAGTCTCCTCCTCAGTGACCATGTTAATCTAGAATGGTAGTGCAGCAGTCTCCTCCTCAGTGACCATGTTAATCTAGAATGGTAGTGCAGCAGTCTCCTCCTCAGTGACTATGTTAATCTAGAATGGTAGTGCAGCAGTTTCCTTCTGGAACAGTAGAACAGTAGTAGTTCATCCTTACCATGTTAATCTGACCTCCCACCAGTCCACTTCTCCATGGGAACGCCTCCCACAACATAGTTCCCAGTCCACCTCTCAGCTAACACTGAAGGGGAGGTGGAAGGATCTAGGAAGGAGACATTAGACCATACATCCCCCTCTCAGCTAACACTGCAGGGGAGGTGGAAGGATACGGAAGGAGAAGTTAGACCCTACGTCCCCCCTATGGCCTAGAGAGCATGAGCCACCCGCTGAAAGTAACTAAGCAACTGGAGGCTGCAGGGAACTAACTGCGACAGACGTGTCTGCCACATCTGCCATTCTAGGGCTTTCAGATGTAGTTTCCTATTGGAAAACGACTGGGGTTTTAACTCTGAATGGTGTAGCATGGTGTAGTCTATCAATATACACTTTGTGACTCCCCAAGCACAGTCTGTCTAGTACAGGATGGTGTTATAAAATTACTTAAAGGGTGAGTGGTGAACTACTAGGATGTAGAAGAACAAAGCTGTTCTGAGGATAATAAAATACAGCTTACCCTCTCCTGCCTGCTTCAATATGCCGTCTGTGTGATACCGTGAAACCTCGTACAAACACGCTGGAAGTATGAGTAAGACTTCTAAAAGTGAACCCATTGTCATGTTTAAAGGCAAGGTCAGGAGGGGGTCTGCTGTAGAACGGCCTTAGGAGGCGTCTCAAATGGCAACCTACATCATCCGTGGAGCTTTATAGTGTACTAAAGAGGAAATAGGGTTCCATTGAGGACGTGGTCTTAGTAAAAACTGATCTGGGTCCTGCTGTACTGTCATCCTCAGGGACTTTCTCATGGAATCCTTTAACGTGCTCCTTTTCAGACATGTTCTTCTCTTTGTGATTCAGTAACCTTGGTACTGCAGTCGTGTTTGTTTGCTGCCCGAGGACATGCTTGTTTCCGCTGCCACGTATAGATAGGAAATTAAACAAGAAACAATTACCCTGGCTTGTTTTCTCTGTGTACACACACTAACTAAATAAACAGGAGATTGGCTGGGGGACTGAGGCTATAAGAATGTGATGCATTTGACACCTACAGGCCTTGTTCCATATTTTGAGAGGGGTATCTTTTCAATGAGATGACAAGCTTTCTGCCGGAATCTGTCCTAAATGGATTTCACACTCAAGTCCTCTCAACAGGGATTTGCTGCTGCCGGGCAAGTGAGAAACATTCTGCCACAAAATGTCAGCGATTTCCATGCCGCCATTTGAGCCGTCTCCTATGTGGTGGGGTGGTACCAGCCAGTTTATTTATATTAGACCTGTTATTTATCACACCATACTAGTATTTAAAGAAACAAAAAGACATTCATGTTTTAGTATGAAGAAGAAATCTGTCCTTTTTTACACCGCTAAATTATTAGCTCTAAATTTAATCCACCCGGCCTTCTGCTTAGCTTCTTCTTACTCCCCTTAGCTTACTTCTTACTCCCCAGTAGAGAGAGAGAGAGAGAGAGAGAGAGAGAGAGAGAGAGAGAGAGAGAGAGAGAGAGAGAGAGAGAGAGAGAGAGAGAGAGAGAGAGAGAGAGAGAGAGAGAGAGAGAGAGAGAGAGAGAGAGAGAGAGAGAGAGAGAGAGGAGGATGGCAGGTATGTTAACGGAAGATAAAAAGTGACATTAATTGAGTGACAGAGCTCGCTATGGGTTTTATCTGCAGGAGTTGGTGTGTGGCTACTTTAGGAAGCTTAAGAAACACACGCTCACATACACATCCCTTTCTCTGTTCTCCTTGCTCATTTTCACCTTATTAAGTGAAGTGTATTCACTATGTAAATCTTGGCAGATAGAAGTCATATATCGTAACATACAAGATAAGCATCAACCACATTTGCAAGAAACACAAAACTGTAAAAATCTTTTCCGCAAATCCATAGACATGCTCACACCTGACCACTGAAATGCATATGCAATAGAGGCAGACAAAAGCATATGCAATAGAGGTAGACAAAAAGCATATGCAATAGAGGCAGACAAAAGCATATGCAATAGAGGTAGACAAAAAGCATATGCAATAGAGGTAGACAAAAAGCATATGCAATAGAGGCAGACAAAAAGCATATGCAATAGAGGCAGACAAAAGCATATGCAATAGAGGCAGACAAAAGCATATGCAATAGAGGTAGACAAAAAGCATATGCAATAGAGGCAGACAAAAGCATATGCAATAGAGGTAGACAAAAAGCATATGCAAAGAGGCAGACAAAAAGCATATGCAATAGAGGCAGACAAAAAGCATATGCAATAGAGGCAGACAAAAAGCATATGCAATAGAGGCAGACAAAAGCATATGCAATATACAAAAAGCAATAGAGGCAGACAAAAAGCATATGCAATAGAGGCAGACAAAAAGCATATGCAATAGAGGTAGACAAAAAGCATATGCAATAGAGGCAGACAAAAGCATATGCAATAGAGGCAGACAAAAAAGCATATGCAATAGAGGCAGACAAAAAGCATATGCAATAGAGGCAGACAAAAGCATATGCAATAGAGGCAGACAAAAAGCATATGCAATAGAGGTAGACAAAAGCATATGCAATAGAGGCAGACAAAAGCATATGCAATAGAGGTAGACAAAAGCATATGCAATAGAGGCAGACAAAAGCATATGCAATAGAGGCAGACAAAAGCATATGCAATAGAGGCAGACAAAAAGCATATGCAATAGAGGCAGACAAAAATATGCATATGCAATAGAGCATATGCAGACAAAAGCATATGCAATAGAGGCAGACAAAAAGCATATGCAATAGAGGCAGACAAAAAGCATATGCAATAGAGGCAGACAAAAAGCATATGCAATAGAGGTAGACAAAAGCATATGCAATAGAGGCAGACAAAAGCATATGCAATAGAGGCAGACAAAAAGCATATGCAATAGAGGCAGACAAAAACCAGACGAATCATCACAGGTGTTCAGTGTCCACACAGCTATATCCTTTCATTAGTGGGGCACACAGAGACAGAAGCCATTTTGACTGGCCGCGGGAGCTTTGTCACGTTTCTATTTCAATCCATGTTTTACACTGCCCTAATTCTGTATCCTCCTTTTAAAAAAGGTATTATGTGTGTTCTCTCTGTTGTGTATTTTCAGGTTAGGGTGTTCTATGTAAAATCATTGTTTGTCCAGCAGCATATGGTTTGAAAGACAATGAGGGAGCACTGAGAATAGACAGGGATTGAATTGAACTCCAACTGTCATTACTGTCACATTTAATCAGGTGAAGGGAAACAGACACTATGCAGGATTTGTCTAACTGTCATTACATAGGACTGTATAAATAAGTCGCTGCTACTGAGAGTAATGCCTGTTTTGTGTGAATCCATGTTGGGAAAGTTGTGAGAAGCGATAGCTAGCTAGCGGCAAACTATTGGCCCAAAGTGCCGGAGGTCAGACCCGCCCATATTTCAGTGAATAATGAGGTGAATACAGTTTGTGAATTGTGTCTATAATTCCTTCAATAGACCTTGTTCTTTCCTTATTGAATCCAAGTTCAACAATTAATATTTATCTAATACCTGTACTTTATATGTGATACATTTTATTGTACATATGTAGCAATTCCCTATCTGATTATTAACTTTTTATTAACATAATCTAGTAGAAAGGGGGAAATGACCGTAGAAAGGGGAGAATGAACCTCCCTTGTAAATTTGTGAAACATTTCAAATGATAAAACATATTACTCCTTGGGGGAGTTGAGCCATGTTGACTATACTATACTATACTATACTATACCATACTATACTATACTATACTATACTATACTATACCATATTATACTGTACTATACTATACTGTACTATACTATACCACACTATACGATACTATACTATACTATACCATACTATACTATACTATACTATACCATACTATACTATACTATACCATACTATACTATACTATACCATACTATGCTATACTATACTATACTACAGGGTTTCCCATAATACCCTGTACTGGAGCCCTCCCTGGGGGTGCACATTTAGTTTCCCCCCAAGCACTACACAGCTGATTCAAATAATCCAAGCTGATGAGTTTGTTATTTGAATCAGCTGTGTAATGCCTGGGCAAAAACCAAAATGTGCACCCAAGGGGGCCCCAGTACCGAGTTTGGAAAACCATGCTATACTACACTACACTACACTATACTAAACTATATCACACTATGCTACACGATACTAAACTATGTCACACTATGCCCCATCCATACTATACCACACTATACTATGCCACACTATACCACACTATACTATACAATACTACACTGTACTGCACAATACTATACTATACTCAATATACTACTATACTATATGTCCTATGGACCTACTGAACCACAGCGTCGATCATCTACTACACATATTAATGAGAGTGAAATCATTCAAACTCCATTTTGTTAGCTTTCAGGCTTTAATCAATGAGTCAACTAATAAACAATCACGCCCCAACAAGCCTGGACTAGATTGGTCCAAGCAGCAGCAGTAGCAGCAGCAGAGGACTATTTCACCCCAATCAATGGCCATAATCATAGGACTTACGTCTGATAGAGAGTAGTCTGTCAACGCATGATTAATGACCTATTATCAGCCAGGCAGCGGAGAGGGCCTGCCTGTCTGCCTGCCTGCCTGCCTGCCTGCCTGTCTGCCTGCCTGCCTGCCTGCCTGCCTGTCTGCCTGCCTGTCTGCCTGTCTGCCTGTCTGCCTGTCTGCCTGTCTGCCTGCCTGCCTGCCTGCCTGCCTGCCGCCTGCCTGCCTGTCTGTCTGCCTGCCTGCCTGCCGCCTGCCTGCCTGCCGCCTGCCGCCTGCCTGCCTGCCTGCCTGCCTGCCTGCCTGCCTGCCTGTCTGTCTGCCTGCCTGCCTGTCTGCCTGTCTGTCTGCCTGCCTGCCTGCCGCCTGCCTGTCTGCCTGCCTGGGAGAGGAGAGGCATTGAGAGTGCTCACTGTGTCCTCACCTCCCTCCACTGTCTATAAAGAGAGGAAGGGTAGACTGCTGCTTTAGAACAATGCTACTAGATATGTTAGATCAGTATTGACTGTTTTGTAGGTCTTAGTTTTATTGATACTGATACATATTGAGTACAATTAATATATTCAGGTTTCAGGTTTCTGTCTGCCTGTCCGCCCGTCTGTCCGTCCATCCGTCCGTGTACTTGTACATGAGTGCATGTGTGTTTGTTAAATGGTTGTACTGCATATCACAGTGATGCCTTCACACAACAGAACCGAGATGTTTATGCACATGACAGAAATATCTGTCTTCTTCTTTTTACAGGCTGCAGGGCTTTCATCACCACTGAATGGTATGCTGTCCTGACGTCTCTCTCAAAGCCAGGAGGACTGACGTGGCGTCAGAGGTTTGTCATCTTTCTAACATCTCTGCTGTTCTCACTATAGAATTATATGTCTATGGCCATTAGGGATCTGTATGAATTTGCATTAAAAGTGAGGTGACTTTTTCACTTACTTATGAGAACAAATGGCAAGTCAATCCGACAGTAAATTACCTCTATGCCTTCTGCTTTATGAAATGTATGGTAGTAATTTATTGTGTCTATGGGTTTGGAATTTAAGCAAAATGTAGCGGCTAAATAAAAGGTTACAGAATAGATCCCTTTTTCACACAAATGTATTCAAAGATATTGTGGCAGGAAGTGTGTATCATTTGAATGAATTTTTCATCACAATAGTAATAATTTCAATTCATGACATTTTACTATAAAACTTGCTAAAAAGAGCTACTTCATCATACCTACATTTCACAGCAAAATATATATATATGTTTTAAAGACAACTTGAATCAGTGTAATGAACCAGATTGATTGCTGCGTACCAGTGAACCAACCCTTTGGTTTTTACTGTGATGTAGTGCATTTATTTCAGCCTTTCCTTTTTAAACTGGAGTCGCTTAACACGACTGATGACCGACACAACAACCTATATAAAAAAACACATTGGAAATGAAATATCCTCTCTCCCAAACAACACTGTGTGCTGGTGAAGTGTACTACAGCTAAAACTCATTTGTAGTCAAATTCAAAATACTAAAATGTAGATAGATGTATCCTGTACCATTAAAATGTAGATAGAATGATCCTATACCATTAAAATGTACATAGAATGATCCTATACCATTAAAATGTAGATAGATGTATCCTGTACCATTAAAATGTAGATAGATTTATCCTGTACCATTAAAATGTAGATAGAATGATCCTATACCATTAAAATGTAGATAGATGTATCCTGTACCATTAAAATGTACATAGAATGATCCTATACCATTAAAATGTAGATAGATGTATCCTGTACCATTAAAATGTACATAGAATGATCCTATACCGTTACAATGTAGATAGATGTATCCTGTACCATTAAAATGCAGATAGATATATCCTGTACCATTAAAATGTACATAGAATGATCCTATACCATTAAAATGTAGATAGATGTATCCTGTACCATTAAAATGTACATAGAATGATCCTATACCATTCAAATGTAGATAGATGTATCCTGTACCATTAAAATGTAGATAGATATATCCTGTACCATTAAAATGTAGATAGATGTATCCTGTACCATTAAAATGTAGATAGATGTATCCTGTACCATTAAAATGTAGATAGATGTATCCTGTACCATTAAAATGTAGATAGATGTATCTTGTACCATTCAAATGTAGATAGATGTATCTTGTACCATTAAAATGTAGATAGAATGATCCTATACCGTTAAAATGTAGATAGATGTATCCTGTACCATTAAAATGTAGATAGATGTATCCTGTACCATTAAAATGTACATAGAATGATCCTGTACCATTAAAATGTAGATAGATGTATCCTGTACCATTAAAATGTACATAGAATGATCCTATACCGTTAAAATGTAGATAGATGTATCTTGTACCATTAAAATGTACATAGAATGATCCTATACCGTTAAAATGTAGATAGATGTATCTTGTACCATTAAAATGTACATAGAATGATCCTATACCATTAAAATGTAGGTAGATGTATCTTGTACCATTAAAATGTAGATAGATGTATCTTGTACCATTAAAATGTACATAGAATGATCCTATACCATTAAAATGTAGGTAGATGTATCTTGTACCGTTAAAATGTAGATAGATGTATCTTGTACCATTAAAATGTACATAGAATGATCCTATACCATTAAAATGTAGGTAGATGTATCTTGTACCATTAAAATGTAGATAGATTTATCATGTACCATTAAAATGTACATAGATGTATCCATTTTGTTCTTTTTCCCACAGACAAAGTTATACTTCTGTCAAAGGGGAGAAACAATATTCAAGATCATATCCTACAGAAACATATTTCATAATAACAACTTCACATCATTATGAGTAGACATTAGTAGGTCTATGTTCAACATCACTATTGTGAGAAGGCTTGGCCAGTATAGGGATCAATTACAAGTGGCCAATAATAGACTGCGGATGGGCTTATGAAAATGTCTTGCATCTTCAGCCCCTGCCTCCCTGTCTCTCCACTGTAGCTCGGCGGGTAATGGGGCTGTTTGTGTGTTCATTGTGTGGACTTGTTAGAGTAGAGTAGAAGGAGTAGGCCTGCCAATCTGCCCATTCAGCAGCACCACTCTGCATTTCACTCTGCTTAATTCCCTCAGCGGGTTGGCAGCGCTCCTATATTCAAGTTTAACTGGTGAAATAAACCAAACAGCCCTTTATAGCCCTGGGGAAATAGCATTGTATCATGTCCAGAATCCACATAGATATTTTTTAACTAGATCTACCAAAGGCATAATTGGTCATCAAATACAGTTAAACCCTGACATGTGTTTACATGGGACAGTGTATCTTTGTGGAGTTCATACATACACCATATAGTCATTCTTTGATTTTGTGCTGTAGTTATTCTAGATTCATATTGATTTCCCATAATACATCAGTTCTGACTGAAATCGTGAAAAGTGCAATATGCTGTCCAGTTCCATTTATTCCATAGGTACCTGTACGAAATGGGATTTTATGTCATTGTGTTGCACATTCATTTATGTCATGTGAAAAGTGCCGACCCTTTTATGTAAAACATTGAAGATGTTCAATATAATTGACATTTGTTTATTTATTTGTTTATTTGGATCCCCGTTAGCTTTTGCAGAAGAAGTAGCTACTCTTCCTGGGGTCCACAATGATAATATTTTGTTATAATGGTCTAATTAGTAGATGGTAATTCCTCTCCCTTGTGTTGTTCTGATACTGTGGCAAATATAACAAGAGCACATCCTCACATTCCCCAATAAGGCAAAGGGCATATTCTGCTTCATTACAGATCTGATCATGATGATAATGTGACCAAGAAATGACTCTAACTACTTTCACAGTTTAGCCTGAAGGTGGTCACGTTGGATTCAATTCTTTTAGAAGGGAGGGAAAAGGACCTGCTTTTCAGACAGCAGAAGGGTACCACGTTCCCGTGAAAGGAATGAAGAAATGCAATGCTTTAATGGTATTAGTAATGCATTACTGCCGGCTCTCCATTTTATAAATCACCTCTCAATTTAGGACAGATGCACAGAGAAATATTTAGCACAGCTAGCTGGAGGGAGGAGGATGGTGTTGCAGGAAGAGAGAAGTCACATGTTCATTTACTCTCTCTTGATATCCTGTAATGACATTCATCCTTCCTGTTTTAGTCAAGGCACCAGGTATTAACATATACAGTATCTTTCCTAAGGTCAATAGTACAGGCTCTGATCAACTTGTTGGTTATTTGATAAGGAATTATGGTGTTTTTGAGTTCAGTGCAGACCGTAGCTTTATAGTGGGAATGTGGTGTCTTGTGGGAGGCAGACATAACATTTAAGTCACATTCAACCTCCCTGAATACTATTAGCAGTGTGTCCTACTTCAATCATTGGCATGTAGTGGCCTAGTGCTTTAGTGTATCTAGACACACTGTTGACCCCTACTAGCGTATGTATATTAACCACATGAACTGTGGAGACTGTTGGGCCTGTCTTCCAGTCTATTAACCACAGTGGTGTCTTCCAAACTACAACCATCTATTAACCACATGTTTTCCATCTATCTAACCACATGAACTGTGGAAGACCCACAGGTCTTCCACTGTTTACCACTACTACCATCTATTAACCACAGGAACTGGTAAACTGTTTACCACTACCCATCTATTAACCACATGAACTGACCTGTCTTCCACTGTTTACCACTACTACCATCTATTAACCACAGGAACTGGCCTCTTCCACTGTTTACCACTACTACCATCTATTAACCACATAACTGACCTGTCTTCCACTGTTTACCACTCTACCATCTATTAACCACATGAACTGGTCTTCCACTGTTTACCACTACTACCATCTACAACCACATGAACTTTTCCACCCACTACTACCATCTATTAACCACATGAACTGGCCTGTCTTCCACTGTTTACCACTACTACCATCTATTAACCACAGGAACTGTTTACCACTACTACCATCTATTAACCACATTAACTGCCTGTCTTCCACTGTTTCTACCACTACTACCATCTATTAACCACATGAACTGACCTGTCTTCCACTGTTTACCACTACTACCATCTATTAACCACATGAACTGGCCTGTCTTCCACTGTTTACCACTACTACCATCTATTAACCACATGGAACTGGCCACTGTAACCACAGGAACTCCACTGTTTACCACTACTACCACTAACCACAGGAACTGGCCCACCACTCTATTAACCACATGAACTGGCCTGTCTTCCACTGTTTACCACTACTACCATCTATTAACCACCTGTCTTCCACTGAACTGAACCTGTCTTCCACTGTTTACCACTACTACCATACCATTCCATTACCACTACTACCATCTATTAACCACAGGAACTGGCTATTAACCACATGAACTGGTCTTCCATCTATTAACCACAGGAACTGTTTACCACTACTACCATCTATTAACCACATGAACTGGCCTGTCTTCCACTGTTTACCACTACTACCATCTATTAACCACATGAACTGGCCTGTCTTCCACTGTTTACCACTACTACCATCTATTAACCATCTATGAACTGGCCTGTCTTCCACTGTTTACCACTACTACCATCTATTAACCACATGAACTGACCTGTCTTCCACTTTTACCACTACCATCTATGGAACTGGCCTGTCTTCCACTGTTTACCACTTACCATCTATTAACCACAGGAACTGGCCTGTCTTCCACTGTTTACCACTACTACCATCTATTAACCACATGAACTGGCCCACCTTCCACTGTTTACCACTACTACCATCTATTAACCACATGAACTGGCCTGTCTTCCACTTTTACCACTACTACCATCTATTAACCACATGAACTGGCCTGTCTTCCACTGTTTACCACTACTACCATCTATTAACCACATGAACTGGCCTGTCTTCCTACTGTTTACCACTACTTTTACCACTACTACCATCTATTAACCACATGAACTGGCCTGTCTTCCACCACTATTAACCACATGAACTACCTGTCTTCCACTGTTTACCACTACATCTATTAACCACAGGAACTGGCCCACCTTCCACTGTTTACCACTACTACCATCTATTAACCACAGGAACTGTCCCACCTTCCACTGTTTACCACTACTACCATCTATTAACCACAGGAACTGGCCCACCTTCCACTGTTTACCACTACTACCATCTATTAACCACAGGAACTGGCCCACCTTCCACTGTTTACCACTACTACCATCTATTAACCACAGGAACTGGCCTGTCTTCCACTGTTTACCACTACTACCATCTATTAACCACAGGAACTGGCCCACCTTCCACTGTTTACCACTACTACCATCTATTAATCACAGGAACTGGCCCACCTTCCACTGCCTGTCTTCCACTGTTTTACCACTACTACCATCTATTAACCACATGAACTGGCCTGTCTTCCACTGTTTACCCACTACTACCATCTATTAACCACATGAACTGGCCTGTCTTCCCACTATTAACCACATGAACTGACCTTTTCCACCCACTACTACCATCTATTAACCACAGGAACTGGCCTGTCTTCCACTGTTTACCACTACTACCATCTATTAACCACAGGAACTGGTCCACCTTCCACTGTTTACCACTACTACCATCAATTAACCACATGAACTGACCTGTCTTCCACTGTTTACCATCTATTAACCACATGAACTGGCCTGTCTTCCACTGTTTACCACTACTACCATCTATTAACCACATGAACTGACCTGTCTTCCACTGTTTACCACTACTACCATCTATTAACCACATGAACTGGCCTGTCTTCCACTGTTTACCACTACTACCATCTATTAACCACATGAACTGGCCACATGAACTGGCCTGTCTTCACTGTTTACCACTACTACCATCTATTAACCACATTAACCACATGAACTGGCCTGTCTTCCACTTTTACTACCATCTATTAACCACTGAACTGGCCTTACCACTACTACCATCTATTAACCACATGAACTGGCCTGTCTTCCACTGTTTACTACCACCATTTAACCACAGGAACTGGCCTGTCTTCCACTGTTTACCACTACTACCATCTATTAACCACATGAACTGGCCTGTCTTCCACTGTTTACCACTACCACTACCACATGAACTGGCCTGTCTTCCACTGTTTACCACTACTACCATCTATTAACCACAGAACTGGCCTGTCTTCCACTTTTTACCACTACTACCATCTATTAACCACATGAACTGGCCTGTCTTCCACTACCACTACTAACCCACATGAACTGGCCCACTGTCTTCCACTACTACCATCTATTAACCACATGAACTGGCCTGTCTTCCACTTTTTACCACTACTACCATCTATTAACCACATGAACTGGCCTGTCTTCCACTGTTTACCACTACTACCATCTATTAACCACATGAACTGGCCTGTCTACTACCATCTATTAACCACAGGAACTTTACCACTACTACCATCTATTAACCACAGGAACTGGCCTGTCTTCCACTGTTTACCACTACTACCATCTATTAACCACAGGAACTGGCCTGTCTTCCACTGTTTACCACTACTACCATCTATTAACCACAGGAACTGGCTACTTTTACCACTACTACCATCTATTAACCACAGGAACTGGCCCACCTTCCACTGTTTACCACTACTACCATCTATTAACCACAGGAACTGGCCCACCTTCCACTGTTTACCACTACTACCATCTATTAACCACAGGAACTGGCCTACTTTTACCACTACTACCATCTATTAACCACAGGAACTGACCTGTCTTCCACTGTTTACCACTACTACCATCTATTAACCACAGGAACTGGCCTGTCTTCCACTGTTTACCACTACTACCATCTATGGCTACTGTTTACCACTACTACCATCAATTAACCACATGAACTGTCTTCCACCTCTATTAACCACATGAACTGGCCTTCCACTGTTTACCACTACTACCATCTATTAACCACATGAACTGGCCTGTCTTCCACTGTTTACCACTACTACCATCTATTAACCACATGAACTGGCCTGTCTTCCACTGTTTACCACTACTACCATCTATTAACCACATGAACTGGCCTGTCTTCCACATGAACTGGCCTGTCTTCCACTGTTTACCACTACTACCATCTATTAACCACATGAACTGGCCTGTCTTCCACTGTTTACCACTACTACCATCTATTAACCACATGAACTGGCCTGTCTTCCACTGTTTACCACTACTACCATCTATTAACCACAGGAACTGGCCTGTCTTCCACTGTTTACCACTACTACCATCTATTAACCACATGAACTGGCCTGTCTTCCACTGTTTACCACTACTACCATCTATTAACCACAGGAACTGGCCTGTCTTCCACTGTTTACCACTACTACCATCTATTAACCACATGAACTGGCCTGTCTTCCACTGTTTACCACTACTACCATCTATTAACCACATGAACTGACCTGTCTTCCACTGTTTACCACTACTACCATCTATTAACCACATGGAACTGGCCTGTCTTCCACTTTTTACCACTACTACCATCTATTAACCACATGAACTGACCTGTCTTCCACTTTTTACCACTACTACCATCTATTAACCACAGGAACTGGCCTGTCTTCCACTGTTTACCACTACTACCATCTATTAACCACAGGAACTGGCCCACCTTCCACTGTTTACCACTACTACCATCAATTAACCACATGAACTGACCTGTCTTCCACTGTTTACCATCTATTAACCACATGAACTGGCCTGTCTTCCACTGTTTACCACTACTACCATCTATTAACCACATGAACTGACCTGTCTTCCACTGTTTACCACTACTACCATCTATTAACCACATGAACTGGCCTGTCTTCCACTGTTTACCACTACTACCATCTATTAACCACATGAACTGGCCTGTCTTCCACTGTTTACCACTACCACCATCTATTAACCACATGAACTGGCCTGTCTTCCACTGTTTACCACTACTACCATCTATTAACCACATGAACTGGCCTGTCTTCCACTTTTTACCACTACTACCATCTATTAACCACATGAACTGGCCTGTCATCCACTGTTTACCACTACTACCATCCATTAACCACAGGAACTGACCTGTCTGCCACTGTTTACCACTACTCTATTAACCACATGAACTGGCCTGTCTTCCACTGTTTACCACTACTACCATCTATTAACCACATGAACTGGCCTGTCTTCCACTGTTTACCACTACCACCATATATTAACCACATGAACTGGCCTGTCTTCCACTGTTTACCACTACTACCATCTATTAACCACATGAACTGGCCTGTCTTCCACTTTTTACCACTACTACCATCTATTAACCACATGAACTGGCCTGTCTTCCACTGTTTACCACTACTACCATCTATTAACCACATGAACTGGCCTGTCTTCCACTTTTTACCACTACTACCATCTATTAACCACAGGAACTGGCCTGTCTTCCACTGTTTACCACTACTACCATCTATTAACCACAGGAACTGGCCCACCTTCCACTGTTTACCACTACTACCATCTATTAACCACAGGAACTGGCCTGTCTTCCACTGTTTACCACTACTACCATCTATTAACCACATGAACTGGCCTGTCTTCCACTGTTTACCACTACTACCATCTATTAACCACATGAACTGGCCTGTCTTCCACTGTTTACCACTACTACCATCTATTAACCACATGAACTGGCCTGTTACCTCTACTCCTATAAAGCCATGGTGGCTCAAGGGTATGTCTGTCTGTCTGTTATTCTGTCTGTCTGTTATTCTGTCTGCCTGTCTGTCTGTGGAGAACAGCTGTTTCCTTCAGCAATGCTGCAGTGCCACGCCTGCCAAACACTCAATGAAATACCATCACAGTCGAGTAGCAGGCAGCCGTGTACATACATCCTCTGCAGCTGTAGCACAAAGAAGGCTCCTTTTACTGTTCAACGCTACTGCCTGTTGGGATGTTGCCTGGCATGTTACAGATGCCATTGGAGTATATTAGATACGTATAAAATTGGTCCATAATGTTATTGTGTCAGAGAGGAATGAGGGACAGGGGACGGATGGAGGACAGAGCTCCAGAAAGGACTGTCTGTCACTGTTAGCCATGTGTTTTGTGGCAGTCTGGGAACCACAATATCATTAGAAGTGTGTGTGTCCCACAGAGAAACTCATGAATCCATGCAGAAAGATCCAGACCAGTGGCTCGATCATCACACACACTTCTCCCTATAGATGAATGAGCAGACTGCCTTCTCTGTTCTCCCGATAGCTTAATGAGCAGACTGCCTTCTCTGTTCTCCCTATAGATGAATGAGCAGACTGCCTTCTCTGTTCTCCTTATAGTTTAATGAGCAGACTGCCTTCTCTGTTCTCCCTATAGTTTAATGAGCAGACTGCCTTCTCTGTTCTCCTTATAGCTTAATGAGCAGACTGCCTTCTCTGTTCTCCCTATAGCTTAATGAGCAGACTGCCTTCTCTGTTCTCCCTATAGTTTAATGAGCAGACTGCCTTCTCTGTTCTCCCTATAGTTTAATGAGCAGACTGCCTTCTCTGTTCTCCCTATAGTTTAATGAGCAGACTGCCTTCTCTGTTCTCCTTATAGCTTAATGAGCAGACTGCCTTCTCTGTTCTCCCTATAGTTTAATGAGCAGACTGCCTTCTCTGTTCTCCCTATAGTTTAATGAGCAGACTGCCTTCTCTGTTCTCCCTATAGTTTAATGAGCAGACTGCCTTCTCTGTTCTCCCTATAGTTTAATGAGCAGACTGCCTTCTCTGTTCTCCTTATAGCTTAATGAGCAGACTGCCTTCTCTGTTCTCCTTATAGCTTAATGAGCAGACTGCCTTCTCTGTTCTCCCTATAGTTAATGAGTTTAATGAGCAGACTGCCTTCTCTGTTCTCCTTATAGCTTAATGAGCAGACTGCCTTCTCTGTTCTCCTTATAGCTTAATGAGCAGACTGCCTTCTCTGTTCTCCTTATAGCTTAATGAGCAGACTGCCTTCTCTGTTCTCCTTATAGCTTAATGAGCAGACTGACTTTCACCGATGGACAGGAACCTCCTGTAAACACTCCCATTACATCTCCTTCCTTCTTCTCTCTCTCATTTCACTTCCTTTTCAGTTTAGGAGTGAAGCATGAAAGCATATGTTCATCTCTCCGATGTCGAGTTGAGGAAGGAAAGAAATATACTCTCATACTGAAATAGTGTTGTTTTAAGGTAGGCTTAAACATACTGAAATAGTGTTGTTTTAAGGTAGGCTTAAAGGAAGGTTGCCGTATATACAGTAAGGGATATGTCAATCAGTCCATTGTGCAGGATTGAAGGTTGCAGGCTGTCCATTGGGAAGGTTGCTGTAGTGGTGTATATAAGGGATATGTCAATCAGTCCATTGTGCAGGATTGACAGGCTGTGGGAAGGTTGCTGTAGTGGTGTATATAAGGGATATGTCAATCAGTCCATTGTGCAGGATTGACAGGCTGTGGGAAGGCTAGTGGTGTATATAAGGGATATGTCAATCAGTCCATTGTGCAGGATTGACAGGCTGGGGAAGGTTGCTGTAGTGGTGTAATAAGGGATATGTCAATCAGTCCATTGTGCAGGATTGACAGGCTGTAGGGAAGGTTGCTGTCCAGTGGTGTATATAAGGGATATGTCAATCAGTCCATTGTGCAGGATTGACAAGGCTGTGGGATATAAGGGATATGCTCAGTCCATTGTGCAGGATTGACAGGCTGAAAGGTTGCTGTAGTGGTGTAATAAGGGATATGTCAATCAGTCCATTGTGCAGGATTGACAGGCTGTAAAGGGATATAAGGTTGCTGTAGTGGTTGACAGGCTATATATATAAGGGATATGTCAATCAGTCCATTGTGCAGGATTGACAGGCTGTGGGAAGGTTGCTGTAGTGGTGTATATAAGGGATATGTCAATCAGTCCATTGTGCAGGATTGACAGGCTGTGGGAAGGTTGCTGTAGTGGTGTATATAAGGGATATGTCAATCAGTCCATTGTGCAGGATTGACAGGCTGTGGGAAGGTTGCTGTAGTGGTGTATATAAGGGATATGTCAATCAGTCCATTGTGCAGGATTGACAGGCTGTAGGGAAGGTTGCTGTGGGGGAAGGTGGTGTATATAAGGGATATGTCAATCAGTCCATTGTGCAGGATTGACAGGCTGTGGGAAGGTTGCTGTAGTGGTGTATATAAGGGATATGTCAATCAGTCCATTGTGCAGGATTGACAGGCTGGGGGAAGGTTGCTGTAGTGGTGTATATAAGGGATATGTCAATCAGTCCATTGTGCAGGATTGACAGGCTGTGGGAAGGCTGATGAGATGATGCCTTTCTGTCACCTGGGCTGTTCCTGACAGCTGCTGCATCCATGATAAGACCTGTCTGTCTGTCAGTCTGTCTGTCAATTCTCAGAAATTGCAGTCGATATTTCCCCTTCCGTCTAGCATGCCAAAGCAAGTTTCTGTTGAATTTGTTTGGGCTTTTTCTCTTAGTATTTGGAAATGGAAATGCATAGGAAAGGAAAAACCATTTCACATTGATTCGGATGATGCATTTCCCATAATACAGGTGATATTATCAGTGAGGGGAATTTCCACATTCATAGAATTCGATACTAACTGTGCAATCTTACAGATTTGCAAATATTATTAGATACAATACCATCGACATGTCCCCTATTACCTGAACACTGTATCACACAGCAGCCAGTCTGTGCTAAAACAAAAAAAAAACAGAATTAGCCAGGGATGTCATACCCTCAGAAAGTGATCAATTACCAAGACGGTGATGATGCCAACGTCTTATTTC
Source organism: Oncorhynchus keta (assembly GCF_023373465.1). Taxonomy (NCBI): domain Eukaryota; kingdom Metazoa; phylum Chordata; class Actinopteri; order Salmoniformes; family Salmonidae; genus Oncorhynchus; species Oncorhynchus keta. The sequence goes on along the minus strand of NW_026289563.1, from coordinate 118,694 downwards.
TGGGTGTACAGAATATAATTGATCTTCTGGGAGGGCTGAAGGTTCCATTAGGAAACAAATGCTTGCTTTCATCCAGTAAGCTAAGTCCCAAAGTCTCTCTCTCCATTCTGCAGGCTAAGCACAGCTGTCTGGGAGGACCGTGAGGGATGGGCTCGTCCATCAGCACAAAGGCAGGCCAGAGGGAGGGAAATGTGGCCCGAGGTGGGAGGATGGGTGGGGTAGGCTGGGCTTGTCTGGAGACACAGGGGACATACTGCACTGTCTGGTCGGGCACCAGGATCATTTAGAAGGGCGTTTTAATTACCGTGAGAAGCTATTAATGCTAACTAATGCTTGCGTTTAGGAAATAGCCCAAGCAAGACAACGAACAAGTCCTTAATTGCTTGTCAAATGGTCTTCGCTCCAAGGAAGGTCTCCTATTTTTTTTGCTTGAATTGACATTCTTTTTATTTCTCTATTTTTTTTTTTTTTACCTCAAATGACTGGTTTAGCCGTTACACATGGACACTTGTACTGGTGCTGTGCCACACTACAGTATATCATGGGTTCTGTAAGACACTTTTCTTAGCTTGTGAGTGGGATAAGCATCTTCGACTTGAGAATGTATTGATCCTGAATTTGTCCAAGCGGAATGCAGGTGCATATGACCACATTGGAACAGTGAGAGGTAGATTCATCATTTCAAGGGTTTCTGCTAAGCAAATATTGTAATGAATGGGGGATACGCAAAATTATTCTGGAACTATCCGACGGAAATGTCAAGGAGGCATGTTGCTGTGCCGAAGGGACTCCCACCAGAATGGAATCAATCATGGATTCCACAGAATGGAATAAAGCACAGCACTAAGGACGTGACATCACTGAATGTAGATTACATAGAGATCTGATGAAAAGGAAATAGATTGGTTCAGACAATGTGGAGGTGTCAGAAATAGTGACATAGCTTGTGTCTGGTGGCCCCTTGTGTGTGAAATGATGCTTGGCTTGGCTGTTTGGGAAATGATCATATTTTATATGAGAATAACTGGAATAAGTTCTCTTCTTTGTTCTCAGCTGGAACCTTAGCTCTGGTCCAGGGAATTAAGTGCAGCTTGCTGATGTTGAGCCTTTAGCAAGTTGGACTTAACTCTCTGGACAAGAGCTACTAGAAACTATGGACAATTCTGGCAACTTCCAGAACTTGAGAAAATCTAAATCCGGTCATGAAGTACCCCCCCCAGAGCTTTTTTTGCAAGGATTATCTGTCTTTAACTTGTCTGTACAGAAATGAAAGTGTGTCTGTTAACAGGTCTGTTCAAAAGAACCTTTCACAGTATGGTGCAGTTCAGATGTAACTGCTCTCATTGTTGCCCTGACAGAAAGTGGGAGCAGACATACTCAGTACTGGGGCGTGTGGTGGCTGATTTTTTTTCGGGACAGGGGAGAGCTTTTCTGCCTATTAAGCACAGTGACATTCTTTGTCTGAAGGACACTGGCTGCCGTCCAAAAACTGGGCGCCCAAGCCGTTTAATTTTAAACCATAAAGAAGTTCTTGGCACAAAAGCCCTTATGTGGGCTTTGTCGCAATTAGATTAACCAGAAAGGGCAACAGAGCGGATAGAACAGGATTGGGCAGAAAGGTATTGCTGGGATATTATGCTGTGTGGCATGTTCAACTGTGGAGGAATTAGCTGGACTTGACCCTCCAGTGATGGAATATGTCAGGAGAGGACAAACTGCAGATTAATAGAGTCGCATTACAGCTAACAGTGGTACAGGTGTTTGGCCCCCAAACCGTGGCAGCTTCAAATGCAGCTACCTACCAGTATATATATATATATATATATCTTTGTCTCTCTCTCTCTCTCTCTCTCTCTCTCTCTCTCTCTCTCTCTCTCTCTCTCTCTCTCTCTCTCTCTCTCTCTGTGACACCGTTAATATGCTCTTCTCATTTACAACTTGAAGTGTATTTTGATGGCTTTCAGAGTAAGTTTCATATTAATATGTCAACCATGTTTCCACAAAATGGCATCCATTGAGAAGGAACATGGAATGTATCTGTTGATGGTTTGTGCCTGTCTACAAGAAGAGATTCAGTTGTATGGTGGGATGGAATTGAAGTCAGAGCAACAGTATGTCAATCACTGTGGTCACTTTTCCCTTTTAAGATGTCCCCTCGATCTGCCCAAGCTGCATCCCAAACGGCACCCTAAGCCCTATATATCACACTACTTTTGGCCAGAGCCGTATGAGAACTACTACATAGGGTGCCATTTGGGACATAGCCTCAGTCTTTATCCACAGTCACTGAGGCAGCAGCCAATAAGAGCCATTGTTTTACTGCTCTGGCTCCACCCTAGAAGTTCCAGTTAAGTATGTCCTCAGCACCTCTGTCCTCTTTCTGACCTCTGTCACACAGCGTGGTGCCAGACAGGCTGCGGAAGCTTAGCTCCTTTAACACAGTTGGCTGAGATGGTGGAGCTATGATTCACAAGATGTTTTCTCTCTCCAGTACGCTCCCGTCTCGCTCTGTCTCTGTCTCTCTGTCTCTCTGTCAATTCAATTCAATTCAATTCAAGGGCTTTATTGGCATGGGAAACATGTGTTAACATTGCCAAAGCAAGTGAAGGTAGACAACATACAAAGTGAATATATAAAGTGAAAAACAGCAAAAATTAACAGTAAACATTACACATACAGAAGTTTCAAAACAGTAAAGACATTACAAATGTCATAATGTCTGTCTCTCTTTCTCTCTCTCCAGTACGCTCCCGTCTCTCTCTGTCTCCGTCTCTCTGTCTCTCTGTCTCTCTTTCTCTCTCTCCAGGACGCTCCCGTCTCTCTCTCTCTCTCCATCTCTGTCTCCTCATAACAACCAGGCCAGTTAGTCAGACCTTCCTCTGGGAATCATTAAATTAGCACAGACAAAAAAGTGTATCCAAATCTCTCTGTAATGGGTCTGCTGCGTTGTTGGATGATGTCTCTCAGTCTCATTTCCTGTGTAGCATAACCTCCCTTATTGTTAAAGTGGCACTCCAGTCTCCTTTTACCCTCATTTATCACCTGATTAACTTAACAAAGGTACATCTCAATATGTGGTCCAGGTATTATGACATGGCACAAGTGTGGGGGGCTTTCTCATCTGTTCTCTATTACTCCTCTATTGTTCCCCACACAACACAAGGGGAGGCCGATGACATCAGAGGGCACCATCAGGCTAACTCCTTGAAGTTTTCAGTTGTGTCGAAAAAACAACGTTTTGCTCCAAAAAACATTTGTGTGTGTGTGTATTACTGTATTTATATGTGGGATATTGTTTTCCAACAGGAAAAGTTCCAAAATAGCAGGAGTGCCTCTTTAATTGAGTCAAATGTCTCTAGTTGGATTTGTAAACTTCACTCTACATAAATGGACACATTATGTGAAACCTCTCCCTCTCAATCATTTTACTTGTCCACCCCATCCCAAACCCAGTGTAAACAGAGGTGGATAGAGAACTACAGCCGTGGTCCTCAGTTATTCTCTGCCCCATCTATCTCTGCCAAGACCTTAATACACTTCCAGATTCTAAAATAGAACACTCTGCTCCACTCTGCATGTTGGTACAGTATCTGCCACATCTGAAGGATGCCCCTAATTTACCTGAACCTACTCACACCCAATACTGCACTCTAGATTTTGATAAGTATTTATTGTTTAGACATTGCATTTGTAGCCATGTTAGCAGTTTATTAAAGTGGTGATACATTCTAACCTAAACTTTACCTCCCTAATCTTACTACATTTGCACACACTGTACATAGATTTTTCTATTGTATTATTGACTGTATGTTTGTTTATGTATAACTCTGTGTTGTTGTTTTGTCGCACTGCTTTACTTTATCTTGGCCAGGTCACAGTTGTAAATGAGAACTTGTTCTCAACTAGCCTACCTGGTTAAATAAAGGTGAAATAAATAAATAAATAAATAAACTGAATGGTACTGAATAGGAATGAGTGTTTACTGTTATAATGACTGTAATACTAATGAATGAATTAATAATGATGCTGTTGTTTATATCTGAATTCCAGATTCCCCTGGATCAGCCCCTGAGAGCTGTAGGATCCCACCCAGGAGGATGCAGGGCCTCAGGAGGGCCTCAGGAGGAACAGCTCTAGCCAGCTCTGACTTCTGGTGGGGCGGGACAGCTGGTGTTGTGAATCAGGCCGCTATAGTGCCAGACACGGCTTCTTCCCAACACCAGGGTCACACCCCACTGTCCGCAACACCGAAGCCCCGGAGCCCAGCCCTCTCCATCACCGGCAGAAAGGCACAGCAGCAGCATTGTCCGCAGCACCGAAGCCCCGGAGCCCAGCCCTCTCCATCACCGGCAGCAAGGCACAGGAACAGCACTGTCCGCAGAACCCGAAGCCCCGGAGCCCAGCCCTCTCCCTCACCGGCAGCAAGGCACAGCAACAGCACTGTCCGCAGCACCGGCAGCAGGCCAGCAACAGCACTGTCCGCAGCGAGCCCAGCCCTCTCACTCACCGGCAGCAAGGCACAGCAACAGCACTGTCCGCAGCACCGAAGCCCCGGAGCCCAGCCCTCTCCCTCACCGGCAGCAAGGCACAGCAACAGCACTGTCCGCAGCACCGAAGCCGAAAATGCATGCCGAGACTAGTGGAGGATGTGTCTTTCAAAAACAGACTAGTCTAAGTTAATTAAAAATAAACTAAATATTCCACTGTATGTCTGAGGCATAAGAGGAGCATGGGCCCGAAGCAAAACCACCATTGTTTAATTCTCAATTGTGATTAAAGTAGAGTTGCATTGTATTGACTTGCCTTATGACAGCTTCTGTGTGTCTGCACACTAGGACTAGGATTCAACATCAGTGAACTATCAGAGCATAAGACAGTACAACGAGAGAGAGGACCGTGCTGATGGGAATAGCATGAAATGAATAATCAATCCAAATGAAATGTGTTCCGGTTTATGTAAAAGCAAGACAAATGAAAGGCTGGGTGTATTCCTTTGTCTGGGATTAAATAGAAAATGGATTTTGATGTTAGTCTCAGTCTTAGTATCAGTACACTTTGTTGGCATCCCTCTGTGCTGCTTTTATTTCACTTTATATTATATAATTTTATTAAAACTCATCAAATGACTCTTTATTTGTTATTCATTACTTAACGAATTGTATGTTTTCATTGTGTGGTGGTAGTTTGTGAGTGAAAGTGTTTAGGTACAATTGTGAATTCGTTTTTGCATCATTATTCCAATAATAAAGTAGGATACATGTGAACAACTACAGCTATGTATCTTGTCATTCATATGATTATCTTTGACAATTATTTGAGTATTTTATTGTGTAAAATTATTTCCATTCAGACTGTACGGTACATTGGAAATTAATCATATAATTCATAAACCAATTTCATCCTAAAATAAATATATATAGTTGAAGTTCCCGTGCAGTAGAATTTCCCAATTTCTCCCCAAAGATCTGCAAGCATGTCACTACCGGTCAAAAGTTTTAGAACACTTTTTCATTCAAGGGTTTTTCTTAATTTTACTATTTTCTACATTATAGAATAATAGTGAAGACATCAAAACTATGAAATAACACATATGGTATCATGAAGTAACCAAAGAAGTGTTAAACAAATCAAAATATATTTTATATTTGAGATTCTTCAAATAGCCACTCTTTGCGTTGATGATGGCTTTGCACACTCTTGGCATTCTCTCAACCAGCAACACCTGGAATTTTCCAACAGTCTTGAAGGAGTACCCACATATGCTGAGCACTTGGCTGCTTTTCCTTCCTTCTGCGGTCCGACTCATCCCAAACCATCTCAATTTGGTTGAGGTTGGGGGATTGTGGAAGTCAGGTCAGCCCTTACACAGCCTGTAGGTGTGTTGGGTCATTGTCCTGTTGAAAAACAAATTATAATCCCACTAAGCCCAAACCAGATGAGACGGCGTATCGCTGCAGAATGCTTCAAATCAAATCAAATCAAATGTTATTTGTCACATACACATGGTTAGCAGATGTTAATGCGAGTGTAGCGAAATGCTTGTGTTTCTAGTTCCGACAATGCAGTAATAACCAACAAGTAATCTAACTAACAATTCCAAAACTACTGTCTTATACACAGTGTAAGGGGATAAAGAATATGTACATAAGGATATATGAATGAGTGATGGTACAGAGCAGCATAGGCAAGATACAGTAGATGGTATCGAGTACAGTATATACATATGAGATGAGTATGTAAACAAAGTGGCATAGTTATACATGGCTAGTGATACATGTATTACATAAGGATGCAGTCGATGATAGAGTACAGTATATACGTATGCATATGAGATGAATAATGTAGGGTACGTAACATTATATAAGGTAGCATTGTTTAAAGTGGCTAGTGATATATTTACATCATTTCCCATCAATTCCCATTATTACAGTGGCTGGAGTTGAGTCAGTGTCAGTGGCAGTGTGTTGGCAGCAGCCACTCAATGTTAGTGGTGGCTGTTTAACAGTCTGATGGCCTTGAGATAGAAGCTGTTTTTCAGTCTCTCGGTCCCAGCTTTGATGCACCTGTACTGACCTCGCCTTCTGGATGATAGCGGGGTGAACAGGCAGTGGCTCAGGTGGTTGATGTCCTTGATGATCTTTATGGCCTTCCTGTAACATTGGGTGGTGTAGGTGTCCTGGAGGGCAGGTAGTTTGCCCCCGGTGATGCGTTGTGCAGACCTCACTACCCTCTGGAGAGCCTTACGGTTGAGGGCGGGCAGTTGCCGTACCAGGCGGTGATACAGCCCGCCAGGATGCTCTCGATTGTGCATCTGTAGAAGTTTGTGAGTGCTTTTGGTGACAAGCCGAATTTCTTCAGCCTCCTGAGGTTGAAGAGGCGCTGCTGCGCCTTCTTCACGATGCTGTCTGTGTGAGTGGACCAATTCAGTTTGTCTGTGATGTGTATGCCGAGGAACTTAAAACTTGCTACCCTCTCCACTACTGTTCCATCGATGTGGATAGGGGGGTGTTGCCTGTGCTGTTTCCTGAAGTCCACAATCATCTCCTTAGTTTTGTTGACGTTGAGTGTGAGGTTATTTTCCTGACACCACACTCCGAGGGCCCTCACCTCCTCCCTGTAGGCCGTCTCGTCGTTGTTGGTAATCAAGCCTAACACTGTTGTGTCGTCCGCAAACTTGATGATTGAGTTGGAGGCGTGCGTGGCCACGCAATCGTGGGTGAACAGGGAGTACAGGAGAGGGCTCAGAACGCACCCTTGTGGGGCCCCAGTGTTGAGGATCAGCGGGGAGGAGATGTTGTTGCCTACCCTCACCACCTGGGGGCGGCCCGTCAGGAAGTCCAGTACCCAGTTGCACAGGGCGGGGTCGAGACCCAGGGTCTCGAGCTTGATGACGAGCTTGGAGGGTACTATGGTGTTGAATGCTGAGCTGTAGTCGATGAACATCATTCTCACATAGGTATTCCTCTTGTCCAGATGGGTTAGGGCAGTGTGCAGTGTGGTTGAGATTGCATCGTCTGTGGACCTATTTGGGCGGTAAGCAAATTGGAGTGGGTCTAGGGTGTCAGGTAGGGTGGAGGTGATATGGTCCTTGACTAGTCTCTCAAAGCACTTCATGATGACGGAAGTGAGTCGTTTAGCTCAGTTACCTTAGCTTTCTTGGGAACAGGAACAATGGTGGCCCTCTTCAAGCATGTGGGAACAGCAGACTGGTATAGGGATTGATTGAATATGTCCGTAAACACACCGGCCAGCTGGTCTGCGCATGCTCTGAGGGCGCGGCTGGGGATGCCGTCTGGGCCTGCAGCCTTGCGAGGGTTAACACGTTTAAATGTCTTACTTACCTCAGCTGCAGTGAAGGAGAGACCGCATGTTTTCGTTGCAGGCCGTGTCAGTGGCACTGTATTGTCCTCAAAGCGGGCAAAAAAGTTATTTAGTCTGCCTGGGAGCAAGACATCCTGGTCCGTGACTGGGCTGGATTTCTTCTTGTAGACCGTGATTGACTGTAGACCCTGCCACATGCCTCTTGTGTCTGAGCCGTTGAATTGAGATTCTACTTTGTCTCTGTACTGACGCTTAGCTTGTTTGATAGCCTTGCGGAGGAATAGCTGCACTGTTTGTATTCGGTCATGTTACCAGACACCTTGCCCTGATTAAAAGCAGTGGTTTGCGCTTTCAGTTTCACGCGAATGCTGCCATCAATCACGGTTTCTGGTTAGGGAATGTTTTAATCGTTGCTATGGGAACGACATCTTCAACGCACGTTCTAATGAACTCGCACACCGAATCAGCGTATTCGTCAATATTGTTATCTGGCGCAATGTCTGAAACATATCCCAGTCCACGTGATGGAAGCAGTCTTGGAGTGTGGAGTCAGCTTGGTCAGACCAGCGTTGGACAGACCTCAGCGTGGGAGCCTCTTGTTTTAGTTTCTGTCTGTAGGCAGGGATCAACAAAATGGAGTCGTGGTCAGCTTTTCCGAAAGGGGGCGGGGCAGGGCCTTATATGCGTTGCGGAAGTTAGAGTAACAATGATCCAAGGTTTTCCACCCCTGGTTGCGCAATCGATTTGCTGATAAAATTTAGGGAGTCTTGTTTTCAGATTAGCCTTGTTAAAATCCCCAGCTTCAATGAATGCAGCCTCCGGATAAATGGTTTCCAGTTTGCAAAGAGTTAAATAAAGTTCGTTCAGAGCCATCTATGTGTCTGCTTGGGGGGGGATATATACGGCTGTGATTATAATCGAAGAGAATTCTCTTGGTAGATAATGCGGTCTACATTTGATTGTGAGGAATTCTAAATCAGGTGAACAGAAGGATTTGAGTTCCTGTATGTTTCTTTCATCACACCATGTCTCGTTAGCCATAAGGCATACGCCCCCGCCCCTCTTCTTACCAGAAAGATGTTTGTTTCTGTCGGCGCGATGCGTGGAGAAACCCGTTGGCTGCACCGCCTCGGATAGCGTCTCTCCAGTGAGCCATGTTTCCGTGAAGCAAAGAACGTTACAGTCTCTGATGTCCTCTGGAATGCCACCCTTGCTCGGATTTCATCAACCTTGTTGTCAAGAGACTGGACATTGGCAAGAAGAATGCTAGGGAGTGGTGCACGGTGTGCCCGTCTCCGGAGTCTGACCAGAAGACCGCCTCATTTCCCTCTTTTCGGAGTCGTTTTTGGGTCGCTGCATGGGATCCATTCCGTTGTCCTGTTTGCAAGGCAGAACACAGGATCCGCGTCGCGAAAAACATATTCTTGGTCGTACTGATGGTGAGTTGACGCTGATCTTATATTCAGTAGTTCTTCTCGACTGTATGTAATGAAACCTAAGATGACCTGGGGTACTAATGTAAGAAATAACACGTAAAAAACAAAAAACTGCATAGTTTCAAGGAACGCGAAGCGAGGCGGCCATCTCTGTCGGCGCCGGAAGTCGCATGGCTTTGGTAGCCATGCTGGCTAAGTGTGCCTTGAATTCTAAATACATCACAGACAGTGTTACCAGTAAAGCACCCCCACACCATAACACCTCCTCCTCCATGCTTTATTGTGGGAACCACATATGTGGAGATCATCCGTTCACCCTCTCAAAGACACGGTGGTTAGAACCAAAAATCTCACATTTTGACTTCAGACCAAAGGACATATTTCCACCAGTCTAATGTCCATTGCTCATGTTTCTTGGCCCAAACAAGGCTCTTCTTCCTATTGGTGTCCTTTATTAGTGGTTTCTTTGCACCAATTCGACCATGAAGGCCTGATTCACACAGTCTACTCTGAACAGTTGATGTTGAGATGTGTCTGTTACTTCAACTCTGTGAAGCATTTATTTGTGCTGCAATATCTGAGGCTAGTAACTCTAATAAACGTATCTTCTGCAGCAGAGGTAACTCTGGGTCTTCCGTTTCTATGGTGTTCCTCATGAGAGCCAGATTCATCATAGCACTTGATGTTTTTGCGACTGCACTTGAAGAAACTTTTAAAGTTCTTGAAATGTTCCATATTGACTGACCTTCATGATTTTAAGTAACGATGGACTGTTGTTTCTCTTTGTTCTTGCCATAATATGGACTTGGTGTTTTACCAAATAAAGCTATCTTCTTTATACCCCCTACCTTGTCACAACACAACTGATTGGCTTAAACGCATTAAGAAGGAAAGAAATTCCACAAATTATATTTTATCAAGGCACACCTGTTAATTGAAATGCATTCCAGGTGACGACCTCATGAATCTGGTTGAGAGAATGGCAAGCGTGTGGGAGCTGTCAGCAAGGCAGCGGGTGTCTCTTAGAAGAATCTCAAATCTCAAATATATTTTGATATGTTTAACACTTTTTTGGTTGTTATTTCATAGTTTTGATGTCTTCACAATTATTCTACAATGTAGAAAATAGCAAAGATTTAAGAAAACCCTTGAATGAGTAGGTGTTCTAAAACTTTTGATCGGTAGTGTATTTGTTTGGTACATGTGGAAACACACTGTACATAGTGTGTTGTGGTGAATTACACATTACTAATGTAGGAGGTATGCATCCTATGGCCTGATTTGAGATTATTATTATTGTTTATCTCTATGAAGGATACACTGTATTGTCAAATGTGTAATGAGGTAAAAAAAAAAACACGCTACTCTTAGAATATATTTTATGCAATTTAATACTGTATAAAAATGTATGTTGAAATGTAAAATAGATTATATTTTGAACATTACATTTTGTATTGTTGCATTTGGGTATATCAAAATATATTTTTGCTAATGTCTTAATACACTATAATACTTAGCAAACCAAATAGATGTATTTTACAAGCACTTGACCACAAATGTAATCCATTGATATTCACAGCACAGGAGGTTGGTGGCACCTTAATTGGGGAGAAAGGGCTTGTGGTAAGGACCAGTAGTGTAAAGTATTAAGTAAAAATACTTTAAAGTACTACTTAAGTCGTTTTTTGGGGGTATCTGTACTTTACTTTACTATTTGTATTTTTGTCAACTTTTACCTTTACTTCACTACATTCCTAAAGAAAATAAGCTACTTTTTACTCCACCCAAAAGTACTCATTACATTTTGACAGGAAAATGGTCCTATTCACACACTTATCAAGAGAACATCCCAGGTCATCCCTACTGGCAGACTCACTAAACACAAATGCTTAATTTGTAAATTATGTCTGAGTGTTGGAGTGTGCCCCTGGCTATCCGTCAATAGAAAATAAAATAAAAACATCTGGTTTGCTTAATATAATTAAGTTGGAATGAGTTATACTTTTACTTTTGATACTTAAGTACATTTTAGCAATTCCATTTACTTAAGTATATTTAAAACCAAATATTTTTAGTCTTTTCTCAAGTAGTATTTTACTGGGTGACGTTTACTTGAGTCATTTTCTATTTTCTATTAAGGTATGTTTACGTTTACTTAAGTATGACAATTGAGTACTTTTTCCACCATTGGTAAAGGACTGGAGTGGAATCACTGGAATGGTATCAAACACATGGTTTCCATGGTTTCCAGGTGTTCGATGCCATTCCATTTGCTCCGTTCTGGCCATTATTATGAGCCGTCCTCCCCTCAGCAGCCTCCTGTAATTCCCAGGTATGATGAAGCACAAAAAGGGTTTGCTGCAGATGGACAACCTGGACTGGAGGGAAATGTGACGTTTGAGAAACAAGCCAAAGAAAGGCAGTAAGGAAGGTGTCTTAAAATCATTTTGTGGGTGAAGAAAATGAACATCTATGATCCATCAGAATCTGACATTGGTTGAAGATCCAATACAGCCGTTTTTATATCATTATCAAATAATGTCTGGGTATTAACCTTGATGTAATAGATTTCCATTAAAATGGTCAAAAAGAAACAAATGTTTTTTTTTTTAGCAAAAAACTGTTTCTCAAGCAATATGTTGTTAGGACTTAGTGGTCTGAGTGGGAAGGGGAAAACCTGAAAACTATCTGTTATTGGCAGAGGTTTGGAACTGTCTTTGTTATTGGTCTATTAACTAATTTACCACCTGAAGATGTCACCATGGAGCCGAAACTTCACCCAGGCAAAACCTGCTGATTATAGAAGGTCCTGTGGAGATTGTATTTTCAACCAGCAACAATCAGGAAATAACACTGATCACATTTTATCACTCTTTTACGGTGTTAGTTTCATCTGCTGTTGTTGTACAATATCATACAAAATACAGAAAAAAATGAATTTGGACTGCGTTTAGAAGAGAAGAGGTGCAATGATCAGCGAGCTAATAATTGTAGCTTTCTAACCAGCAGAGGTCATTAAACGTCCATATCAGAGCTATCGATGCTTTAGTATAGTAGTGCGATTGCTTTTGTCTGTCTGATTGCTGTGCATGGACCACTGGCTGACGTTGGACTCAAAATCTATGTAAAAAATTCCCTGCCATACTACAAATTCAGCAATGCAGTCTTTAGAAGGTAATCTGTATTCGTTCATTTTGATAAATTCTGAGCCAAACACTTATCGACATGTGGCTGGTACAGTCTGAATGTGGTTGCTTATTTTCAGCTGACAGGTAGCTTGCAAGGAAGCTAGCTAGGTGGGTAAACTAGCTGAACCTGTTTGTTGTTGTGATTATCTGTTAGTTATAACAAGTCATGCAATGTATTGCTCAGTTTTGTGCTGGAATAAACTGAAAGAACTTGCAAGCCAGACGATTTGATAGCGTTGTTGTTTTGGAGTGTTCTCCAATGTGTCCCCTTGGCCTTGCCTTAGGCTAGTCCTGTGAATGCCAACGATACTGTAAATAAGACCTATTTTGAGTTTGCACCCACACCAAGGCTTAGCTGGCTAGCTACTGCTGTAGTATAAATGCTACAACAATCTTTATTAAGATTTGTCAGTTTGGACCAGTCAGTCAGCTCATAATCTGTAACCTATTTTGTCAACAGGAGAGAATCAACACCTGTGGATGTCACAAGTCATTGATTTGGTGTCCAGCTAGAGCTAGCTACAGCTATGTCTGTGGCCTCTCTCCTGCGAAGTGCCATGAGGTAAATAACCCACTATAGTACTTACATTATCATACTTACATCATCACCTGCACTCAGAATGGATTTTGTGAAAAGGACCACTGTTGTTAGTGATGTAATGCATAGTTTCCAAAACTTGGTCCTGGGCCCCCCCTGGGTGCATGTTTTGGTTTTTGCCCAGGCACTAAATAGCTGATTCAAATAACCAACTCATCATCAAGATTGTACCATTTTAATCAGCTGTGTGGTGCCTGGGCAGAAAGCAAAAGGTGCACTGGGGGGGCTGAGTTTGGGAGACCCTGATGTAATGCACAGCAGGCTCCCTTTGGACTTCATAGTGATCATAGTGACAACCCTTTATCCTCCCTCTCTGGTCCATGTTGTTTTTCAGAGTGGGGAACAGACGTGTCACAGCACATTTGGTCCATCAGAGAGCTCTTTCAGGGGCAGATGCTATCAATGCACTGAGACCTTTCTACTTTGCAGTGCACCCAGACTTCTTTGGCCAGCATCCCAGGGAAAGGGTGAATGATTATGTCCTGTCGTAGGCCAAAAGAGCAATAATGTCCATGTATCATAGAATTATGTCGTAGGGCAATTCCACGGCAATTTCCTTTCAACATTTGACAAAAACACATTTACTTGAAAACAGTGTAGATGCAGCATAAACCGTCACTCTGTTACCAAACTTTGTATTATTCAAGTAAATGTGTTTTTGTAAAATTTTCAGTGGTATTTGTTAAAAGTAGTCCTTGTGCATAGAGTTGTATGGTTTGTTTAACTTTGTATTCATTGTTTTTCGTTTAACATTTTAAAGTGAAAAATATGAGCCTCATCATTCTGTTATCGTGGAATTGCCAATCAAAACGTCCTTTGTGTAATTCTCTTCAGGAAGTGAATGAAAATTCCCTCAAGAGACTCAATGGTTATTTGGAAAACCTTCAGAAACCGGGGACCCGCTCAGTCCAACCAACAAAGCTCACCTTTTATGTCAGGGAAATAAAGGAGAAGGAAGACATTCAGGAGGATGTCCTTCCTCCTGGTAATGTCCTTTTTATCCTGCTTAAAATGTAGACTATACAGTATTGGTGTTTCTTGATAATTTGTTTTTTTCATACCGTTTCCTCTGAGAGAGTGAGTATTATGCATGGATGCATTCCAAATGACACCCTATGTACCCTGGCTAAACGTAGTGCACTATATAGAGAACATGCTGCCATTTGCAATTTAGATATTTTTTTGTGACTGACTATGTTTGTAATACATTTGACCACATTTCCCAGGGTTCCGTTCGGTCAGCTTCACTCTGCAGACCAAGGATGTCCTGACCACTGTAATGGATGTGCTGAAGTCCTGCAGTCTGTCCACAGAGCACATGAAGGGACTGAAGGCCAGCTCAGAGTCACCCAAGAGCCAGCAGCCAGTGGCTGGGCATGGGAACCTTTTCTACAGGCCCATCAAATGGGACAAAAGCTACTACAGCTTCACTGGCTTCAGAGACCCAGAGCAGGAGCTGAAGCAGGCTAAGAAAGTAGAGCCCACACTAAGGTACTGTATAATGACTACCTAGCCAACGGTAACTTCTTATGTATGTAGAATGACATAGACATTAGCATTGCTTTAGCTTGATCACTTTTTAACTGTCAACTCAAATTCACAGATGCATTCCGAAGACGGGTTTAAATAGAAACAAATGATCTTGCTGTCTTTGTCACTGCCTGTGTACTTGAGTTCCTCTGGTTGGCTCATTCCACTCACGCCTTGAGAGAAGTGACATGCTCTACAAACGAGCCATTGGTCTGTCTGAAGAGTTGTCTCTCTGCTGCAGCTTGTGGCTGAGAAACCATGAGAAGGAGGCTACGAAGAAGCAGAACGCCAGTGTCCCTCGACGGGAGGAGCTGAAGAGACTCAAGAAGGAATTGTGTCAGAAATTTGCCTTGGAAGATATTAGGTAATCATCAACACTCTGAACAACAGCTGTTCCATTCTAATAGAAGAAGAAAACATTGGTGAGTTTCATTAAGTGCACCAACTCCCATGCAGATAGAAAATGGTGCAGAGATGCACAAATCAAAATGTCACATGCGCCGAATACAACATGACTGATGCACAGTGCTGGTCCTATGAAGTAAAGTGCATAGACCCTTCAGCTTCATAGGGTGCATGTTTGAGTGAGTTACTGTTTGACTGGGTTCTACTGGCCTGCGGTACAACAGAAGGTGGTCAATGTCTTTCCAAAGTAACGTATTATCAATGTTCTGGAGCCTCCTGTTGTTACATCATGACTGGGGATCTCTGCTCTCACTTGAACACCTGATCTGAGGACAATACCTCCTCCCTCCTGCAGGTGGCAGCGCTCCTGGGGAGTGACTCACAGATGCTGTCAGCTCCAGAGTCTGAGCCGTCTCTCCCAGCAGAACCCTGAGGCTGTGCTCAACCTGCGAGGTATACACACCTGGAAGAGAGTCAATAAGGGTCTTTGTCTTAAGAGTGGGCTTGAATTGTTCTATTCTGTTGACATTTTGAAAGATGTCCTGACTCACAGAGAATGATGAGTGAATTAAAATGATGTATGGTAAATTACTTAATGCATTCCTTATTTTCTTTTAGGACACACTATAATATTCACTGACCAATCAGGGATGAATGCCTCAGGTCATGTGATGCTGGGAACAATGGATGTTCATCACCAATGGACAAAAGTATGGCACATGTTACATTTCAGCTGGAAAAGTTACCAGTCTTTTTTATTCTCCTGTTGTTCATGTTCCGTGTTTGTCTGTGTGTGCGTGTGTACATGTGTCCTAGCTGTTTGTGAGTCTCCCCAGCTACCGTACCCTGCTCCAGCAGACAGAGTGGCTGAAGGAGAGGATCAGCCATGTGTTGGGAGGTATTCAGGTAATTAACGTAGAGAGACTGGGACCTGTACAGCCTATAGAGGAACACTGCAGCATCCTCAACACCTTCCATAAGAGACTACTGGCCCGACGCCTAGCCCTGCATCCCAGGAGCCTGCAAGGTCTGGCCATGACCCTGGAGAAGTAAGAGACTCTTCCCTATCCACCCACACCACAGACCATGTACCTGACTGTCTACCAGTGGGCCAAAATACTCTGTTTATGTAGCATATTCCTGTTCAAGGGTGTGATTTTGATGCTACTGTAATACCAGTCTGTAGAGTGGGGGTCCCGAATTACACTGAGCAAAAAATATAAACCAAACATGCAATAATTTCAATGGTTTTACTGAGTTCATATCAGGAAATCAGTCAATTGAAATAAATGTATTAGGCCCTAATCTATGGATTTCACATGACTGGGCAGGGGCACAGTCATGGGTGGGCCTGGGAAGGCATAGGCCTACTCACTAGGGAGCCAGGCCCACACACTGGAGTACCAGGCCCAGCCAATCAGAATTAGTTTTTCCCTGCAAAAGGGCTTTATTACAGACAAAAATACTCCAGTTTCATCAGCTGTCCAGGTGGATGGTGCATGTGAAGATGCCGGATGTGGAGGTCCTGGGCTGGTGTGGTTACACGTGGTCTGTGGTGGTGAGGCCAGTTGGACATACTGCTAAAACGACATTAGCGGTTTATGGTAGAGAAATTAACATTAAATTATCTTGCAACACCTCTGGTGGACATTCCTGCAGACAGCATGCCAATTGCATGCTCCCTCAACTTGAGACATCTGTGCCATTGTGTTGTGACAACTGCACATTTGATTGTCCCCAGCACAAGGTGCACTTGTGTAATGATCATGCTGTTTAATCAGTTTCTTAATATGCTACACCTGTCAGGTGGATGGATTGTAAAAGAGAAATGCTCACTAACAGGGATGTAAACAAACAAATGTGTGCACAACATTTTAGAGAAATAAGCTTTTTGTTCATATGGAACATTTTCTGGAATCTTACTTCATCTCCTGAAACATGGGGCCAACACTTTGCATGTTGCTTTTACATTTTTGTTCAGTATACATTTAGCCGTGGGACGACTTTTCCTGATGGCCGGGGGGCCGGAATATAGTTATAAATCATTTGGGTCCCAAACAGAAAGAGTATTTCACAAAAGCAGAATAATTTCAAACCTTGATTAGATTGGGATAGGATCACATAAGCCTTGCTATTTATGTGTGGGAATACTTGGGAAGAGATTTCTTAATTTAAAATCACTTTGAGATTTTTTTTGTTGTGATTTTAGTATTTTATGTCCAACAACAACAATCCCCAAAACTTTTTTATTATTATTGATTTATTTTGCTCAGAACTTGGAGGGCCAAATGAAATCACCGGCGGGCTGCCTAGAGGGGACCCTGGTGTAGAGGCATGTGAGAGATTCCCCCGACCACTGATGATGTACCTGTGGTGTTTTGTCCCAGTGATCGCTCCAGCCCCAGCCTGCATGAGATGGGTCACTTCATCATCCCAGCCACCTGTGAGCCCAGCAGACTACAGACTTTCCTCCAGAGCATGGCCTGGGAGGCCCGACAACGAATCAAACACAGGAACCAGTGAGTGTCTGTCAACCTTGTCTTCCTGCCCTCCTACGTCTGTGTACGTTGTTGTATTGATTATCCCTCGGTCTGTGTGTGGCTAGGCGTGCTCTGTGTGTGACCCTGACCTGTGTGCGTCCCCCAGGCTGCAGAAGGAGGAGGAGGAGGTACTGCTCCACTGCCTGGAGGCTCTGGCCCTGAGGAATCTGTCCAAGGAGCCCAGTGTCAGACACAACCAGATGATCCCCTGCTGCAGGCGGTTGCTGGAGGAACGCTCCCCCCTCATGGAGGGCCTCCGGGTGGAGGTCTCCCACTTCTACTCTGTCATGCAGGACGGGGACTTGTGCATCCCCTGGGACTGGCAGGGCTGAGGGGACAGGGACAGGGGACAGGGGACATGCTGCAGCACGCCTGGTTGAACCAGACTCAATGCTATTCTCGCCATGTCTACCACCAAGCTACACTGCAGCTGCCACACAGAGAAACAAACCGACCGACTCTCACAAGGTCAATCACGTTATCCTTCTACTGGAGAGGCCAGATAAACAGACATACTCTTTTCACACTATTGTGCTGAACCAGGGCCCGGTTTCCCAAGAGCATCTTAAGGCTGAGTTCATAGTTAGAACCTTGGTAGGAGCATTGTTAAATCTCTGAACTGTTTTCCAAAGCCATCCTTACTAAAGTTGCACTTAAACGCTTGTTATTTACCACCTGCCTCAGATCACTCCTAGAACTGCTAGTGTTATTTTTCCCTTCCACTAAACATAGACTCAAGATGCTTCTCTGTCTCTCTGTGAGCACCGATAACTTCACAACGATGTGGACTGCAAATATACAGTGCCTTGCGAAAGTATTCGGCCCCCTTGAACTTTGAGACCTTTTGCCACATTTCAGGCTTCAAACATAAAGATATAAAACTGTATTTTTTGTGAAGAATCAACAACAAGTGGGACACAATCATGAAGTGGAACGACATTTATTGGATATTTCAAACTTTTTTAACAAAAAAAAAAAAAATTGGGCGTGCAGAATTATTCAGCCCCCTTAAGTTAATACTTTGTAGCGCCACCTTTTGCTGCGATTAGAGCTGTAAGTCGCTTGGGGTATGTCTATCAGTTTTGCACATCGAGAGACTGAAATTTTTTCCCATTCCTCCTTGCAAAACAGCTCGAGCTCAGTGAGGTTGGATGGAGAGCATTTGTGAACAGCAGTTTTCAGTTCTTTCCACAGATTCTCGATTGGATTCAGGTCTGGACTTTGACTTGGCCATTCTAACACCTGGATATGTTTATTTTTTAACCATTCCATTGTAGATTTTGCTTTATGTTTTGGATCATTGTCTTATTGGAAGACAAATCTCCGTCCCAGTCTCAGGTCTTTTGCAGACTCCATCAGGTTTTCTTCCAGAATGGTCCTGTATTTGGCTCCATCCATCTTCCCATCAATTTTAACCATCTTCCCTGTCCCTGCTGAAGAAAAGCAGGCCCAAACCATGATGCTGCCACCACCATGTTTGACAGGGGGGATGGTGTGTTCAGGGTGATTAGCTGTGTTGCTTTTACGCCAAACATAACGTTTTGCATTGTTGCCAAAAAGTTCAATTTTGGTTTCATCTGACCAGAGCACCTTCTTCCACATGTTTGGTGTGTCTCCCAGGTGGCTTGTGGCAAACTTTAAACAACACTTTTTATGGATATCTTTAAGAAATGGCTTTCTTCTTGCCACTCTTCCATAAAGGCCAGATTTGTGCAATATACGACTGATTGTTGTCCTATGGACAGAGTCTCCCACCTCAGCTGTAGATCTCTGCAGTTCATCCAGAGTGATCATGGGCCTATTGGCTGCATCTCTGATCAGTCTTCTCCTTGTATGAGCTGAAAGTTTAGAGGGACGGCCAGGTCTTGGTAGATTTGCAGTGGTCTGATACTCCTTCCATTTCAATATTATCGCTTGCACAGTGCTCCTTGGGATGTTTAAAGCTTGGGAAATCTTTTTCCGGCTTTAAACTTCTTCACAACAGTATCTCGGACCTGCCTGGTGTGTTCCTTGTTCTTCATGATGCTCTCTGCGCTTTTAACGGACCTCTGAGACTATCACAGTGCAGGTGCATTTATACGGAGACTTGATTACACACAGGTGGATTGTATTTATCATCACTAGTCATTTAGGTCAACATTGGATCATTCAGAGATCCTCACTGAACTTCTGGAGAGAGTTTGCTGCACTGAAAGTAAAGGGGCTGAATAATTTTGCACGGCCAATTTTTCAGTTTTTGATTTGTTAAAAAAGTTTGAAATATCCAATAAATGTCGTTCCACTTCATGATTGTGTCCCACTTGTTGTTGATTCTTCACAAAAAAAGAGTTTTATATCTTTATGTTTGAAGCCTGAAATGTGGCAAAAGGTCGCAAAGTTCAAGGGGGCCGAATACTTTCGCAAGGCACTGTAGAGTTGCCAATGCCTTTGCAATCGTTAGAAGCAACCAAAGGATAAAATTATGCTTAAAATGAAAACCGACATGACTGCATTCAGATAAAAATATCCTACCTACCTACAGTATAGTCTACATGGGCCTATATTTCCATTAGTTTTATTTATCTATTTGGCTACCATCTGTAATTTCTGCCTTTATATATTTCATGATGTGTCAAATCTTGATTTAGTGCATTTATTATAGGTTAAGCATTAGAGTAAGATCACAGTCGCACTAGCTGATCCGTCGTCAGTATTGTGGAATAATTATAATTTTAAGGTAAGATATTAATGAAGAAAGCTGATCCGAATTCTTTCAATCTTTGGCCATTGTAGGAAAGGTGCATCGTTAAAACACTTGTAAGCCTAAATTCCATCGCTATCGAGAAGCCAGGCCCAGTACTGTGCTGGCTTGCATACGTTCTTTTCATAATGTCCTTTCCAGCACGTTCCAGTAACTATGGTGGATAGGATGGGTAACCAGACCAGCTCAGCAGTAGTGTGAATAGGTTTGGTCTCCAACAAGAAGGCCAGTTTGTATTAACCAACAACAAGGCCAGTTTGTATTAACCAACAAGTTTGTAGAAGGCCAGTTTGTATTAACCAACAAGAAAGTTTGTATTAACCAACAAGAAGTTTGGTCAACAAGAGGCCAGTTTGATGAAGGCCAGTTTGTATTAACAACAAGAAGGCCAGTTTGTATTAACCAACAAGTTAGTTTGTATTAACCAACAAGAAGGCCAGTTTGTATTAACCAACAAGAAGGCCAGTTTGTATTAACCAACAAGAAGGCCAGTTTGTATTAACCAAGAAGGCAAGAAGGCCAGTTTGTATTAACCAACAAGAAGGCCAGTTTGTATTAACCAACAAGAAGGCCAGTTTGTATTAACAAGAAGGCAACAAGAAGGCCAGTTTGTATTAACCAACAAGAAGGCCAGTTTGTATTAACCAACAAGAAGGCCAGTTTGTATTAACAACAAGAAGGCCAGTTTGTATTAACCAACAAGAAGGCCAGTTTGTATTAACAAGAAGGCCAGTTTGTACAAGAAGGCCTAGTATCTTGAAGTCAGTCAGTGTTCAGGAAGGTGTGCGTGTGAATAAACCAACACAGAGGAATAGTATCAATATTTCCATTAGGGGTGTATGAGGGAAAACAAGATGTTTGTTAATGTAGTTCAGTGGCACTTTATATTGTTTGTTATTGTAATGAACATTTTGTGGAATAGTATTACAAGAAGGCCAGTTTGTATTAACCAACAAGAAGGCCAGTTTGAAACAAGAAGGCCAGTTTGTATTAACCAACAAGAAGGCCAGTGTATTGTAATCCAACAAGAAGCAGTTTGTTATATTGCCAGTTTGTATTGTAATGAACTGAGACGATCTACGAAGATGACTATTACACTTATTCAAAACTATTACACTTGACTTTAAACTGTACAGAAACACACTTTGCTATCACAAAAGAAGAGCTAAGAAAAGAAATGGGTCGGTATTACGAACTGTCTCATACGATGACCGTAACGGGAGACGTCATATACTGTTGCAGTGTTTAAGCTCTACACTAGATGGTGTGCTCTAAACTCAGTATGGGGTTCATTGGTTTTTGTAATGAAATATACATTTCAGAGTGAGATTTGATGTTCTGGTGTTTCTCAGAGTAGGAGTGCGGATATAGGATCAGTTTGGCCTTTTAGATCACAATAAAAAAAACATTACATGGACAGGGGAGACCTGATTCTAGATCAGATGTTTGATACATAGATCCTATGGTTAGTGGTCTACTGTAGGTTGATCTTGACTGAAATGGGCACCAGCTATTAGAAGAAGAGTTAAAGTACTGGAAGTGGATCCCACCACATTGATGCAGCTCTCGTGTGATGGAACGGTCAAATGGAATGAAGACTTCATACTGCAAGATCAAGTAATACTAACTGCATCAGTTCCCTGACTAGCTAGAATACTGTCGACAGCTGGGAACAATAATGATTCATATATGTTTGTTTTCACCTCTTGTTAACTTTAACACAACCAATACCACAGAATAAAGACCTGCTAAAAGATAGATCATTGATTTAATCTAATATCATTTAGAGATGCTAAATGACAAATGTAAAATGTGCATGACTATTGCTGGATTAACACTATTTTCAACATTCTTGTTGGTTTGCCATTGTCCTTCATAAAGTGTGTTGTAACTTGTTGCAGAGCTGACTGACTCCATCCCTAATCAGCTCTGTGCTGAACGGTTGTCAAAAGCCCATTTGATCCAAACACACCCATTCATAAACTCTACATGAACATGTGGATGTCTCTCTCACTCTCCCAGAGTGATAAATGTGTGTTGAATCAGACGATATGAAGTCCCTTCCTCCTCTGTATACTGAGCCAGAACTATATAGATAGATAATGTGTTTATTTAAATCAGTGGTCAGAACAGCCTCTTCAAAGAAACAACAGATCATAGATCCACTATCACCTGTCTGCCTGTCGGTCTGACTGTCCAGCTCCTAGATTCAGGGCCCGTAAAAAGTAGTGCACAAGGAAATAGGGTGTCATTTGGGATGGACCCTGAGGCAGGGTGGGATGGATATTAGCAGAGTAATTCTTAGCTTTTTAGGAGACATTAATAGACAGGGAGAGTGTTGTGTCCTGCCTAGCATGGGGTTGGACTTCTAGCAGCGCTGGTGTTAGTCATCCTGCCTCTTCATTGTGCAGGATATGGGTTTGGTTGGTTTATGGCAAGCTGATCCTGATCGGCCACTTCCTCCTAGTTAGAGAGGAACCCCTCTGAGTTTGAGTGTTGCCATTAAAGCCATAGAGGTCATGATGCTAAATCAGACTGTTTTGAAACAGGAAAGCCTTTAATGATTTATACCTGAGCTCCCACTGTTGTTACCATACCTCCCCTGATCTAACGTAGTCTGGGTACCAGTCTTCAGAACTAACATTCCACTCCTTCCCACTCGTCTTTGGCAAATGACAAGAGTGGCAAGGAATCGAATGTTATTACTGAACAGAGACAACAACCAGGCTAGCTCTAACGCACTGTTATTACCAAACTGCTCCTGCTCTGATGCGTTTTCACAGATCCGGGAGGGGGGCGTTCACTATCAATTACCCCATTTGATCATGACAAGAGGCGGCGACCTGACCAGCGCTTGGCCCTCTTGTGACTGTGGTAAAGGTTTTAATCAAGTGCAATAAAGTTGGCCATTATTCTGTAAAATAACAAGGGCCATCAATATCTTGAATGTCAAATGAAAAGTAATGGGAAGACAAACATGCTACCTGTCCTGTTATTTAGGTTACTGGGACAATAACTTCAATGTCCCTGGCTACTTCAAAGTAGATCATATTTCTGCTTCTGAACTGAATGTTTCTGATCACTCTACTCTCTTTCCCAGCGTCATCTCGCTTCCTTTAGTAAGCAGAAAATACATCCTGGCATTATGATCTTAACATTCAGTTCAGAAGCAGAAATACGATCTACTTTGAAGTAGCCAGGGACATTGAAGTTATTGTCCCAGCAACCTAAAGAACAGGACAGGTAGCATGTTTATCCACCCGGGACTTTTGATTTGACATTCAGATATTGATTGGGGCTTGGTAGAGTATTACTGGTGTTCATGTGATTCCCATGTTTTATGTCTCCGAGTCTTTCACAGATTTGATTTCCCAAGTGTAATATGACTCAGGGAAGGGAGACATGCATGTTAGAAGTTGACCCCGTGCCTACCCGGTGCCTAACCCGGCCATCAACACAAGTGCTGTGGAACTGTCCTCTTAGTCAAATGGTTAAGATTGGTTGGTTGGTTCCTCCCGTTGGAGACTCGGGTTCAGATCTCGGCTGGTTCGACGGACAACCAAGTTGTCTTTGGCCATTTTCAACACTGACACTTCTTGACTCTTTCTTTCCATAGTGCCCCAGTCCTAGTAGCCTCTTGGGTTTTTCCTCTGAGCAGGATTGGGCGGGGCCAGCTCCTTATCCAGGACTGGATAATGGGGTCAGAGCTCTGTCACCCAGGCTGGCATCCCACTGCTTATTTTGGACTGCCAACATGTAAAGGATAAACCTCACTGGGGTTCTCCTGTCCTGGCCACTGTCTGTGTGTGTGATATTCCTGGAGACTGAACCCAAAGCACAACATCAATGGCATGGCCTTCACAGAGGCATGCATAAGTAAGCATTTCTTGTCCGTCTGAGACAGGGTGAATGGATACGATCATGATCAGTCATTTATTTGTTCACATTCAAAGTGGGCATTAGAGTTGTTTAAATAAAACGTTAGCATTAGGCTACTTACTGCAGTTTAAATACAAATGATTGCGTTTTTCGTTGTTTTAAATACACAAGCCAGAGAGAAAGTTTGATTTAGTTTGCCTGGTACCATGGAACCAATGGAATCGTCTCAAAAGTGTCAAATGAAATTAAAGCCAGTCTATCATTTTTTCCAGGAAATTAAAATATTGAAATAGATCCCTTGTTTTTGCACAACTGCTGTTTGAGGTCTACGCCACGACATATTGCATACTATATTGTAACATTTCCAATTAAAATTTTACTGTTAAAATGGCATGAATAGGGAGACGCTTGTATGTAACTGCCCAGCCCCGCTGTCCAACAAAGTCCCCTTCCGTGTGATGAAACGGAAGTATGCTCACGGCTGTAGGATTAGAGACATTCAGGGCATTTTCGAGAAACTCACGTCCTGCAGTTAACATGGCACATAATACACATATATAGTAAAACCGTCGTTGTACCTCTTGATATGTGGTTTAGTTCAACATGCGTAAAACGCGTGCACAAGCGCAAATGAACACAATTCCATGGAACGCTTCATTGCACGGAACGAATGGATTCATTCTGCGCTGGCGGATGGTCAAGGAAAGCCAGGGGAAAACGCTGGACATTTGATCTCAAGAAAGTGCAGCCTTTTATTGAGCACAACGTATGCATCACAGAGAGCATTTCGTTCAGAGAAGGTATCATAGAGTAACAAATCATTCTTGGGAGACTGTTCAGCAACTGTTTGGCTATTTGATCTTATGCGCGCAAGTATCGAGCTAACTTATTACATCAAATGGATTCATTATTTAATTGCCTTCAACAGTCTCTGTTTGATGCGCATGGTTGGTTACATTTGAAAGAGTTGTGATGGTGGATTGGAATAATTGGGCGGACACTTACTGTTAACACGTTTGTGCGTAAATGAACAGAGGAATTGATAACGAAAACCGGCAGTGGCCCTTCTCTGTGCTTGGGGAGAATTCGGGTGGGGGACACGCAGCCGATTTCATGTTTGCCACAATATTGGTTTCTTCCCCGCAGCATTGACGTAAACAAGAACATACAACTCTGTAATATCAAGTTATAATTACTCTCAAATTTCAATACGCAAAACACGTAAAATTTGAATTATGTATGCAAATAAGGAAGACCCGAAGTTGTTTCTATTCCAAAGAGCTTTCGTTGACGTTGACTGCCATTCCAATTTCCTTCAAACGCACGTCCTTCACCGGCAGACCTATTTAATCAGTTACACATTTTATTTGGTGTCAGTGAGTGGATACCAATTTTTCACAATAGGAGCAACATTTAATAGAACCATTTAATCTAGTCTATCGTCATTGCATCTATTTACAAAGGCAACCGTAGGCTATGTCTAAATGCGGGTTTAAAGACCCCTATTCCAAAGCAGTCGTGCAAATGGCTTCATTCCCTGACTCCGACTTGACTACATGTCCCCTATGCAAACAACTGTGCTGCTCCTCTGCTCCACTCTCCTCCAACTCTTCTACCTCCTCCTCCTCGTCTCATACCTCAACTAGCTCATCTACCTCATCCTCCAGAAGGCTCCACGTCCTCCCATGCCTCCATGCCTTCTGCAGGCAGTGTCTGGAGGGCCAGCGGAACCCCGAAGACCCCTTGAAACTCCGGTGCCCGACTTGTGACCTAAAGGTTCTAATGCCCGTATCAGGAGTAGATGCCTTGCCCTCGTCAAACTTTTTATTTAGCAACATGTTGGATGCCGTGGTAAATTTGTCTGAGGAGCAAATCAACAATACTGTTAGCAGTAGGGGTAACAACTTTTCTCACAGACACAGCAGAGAGCCCCTGTGCAGCTCTTGCAACGAGGGCAATCCCGCTACCTCTCACTGCCGAGACTGCCAGGAGTACCTTTGTAACAACTGTGTATGGGCACACCAGAGGGTCCGGCTTACCAAAGACCATTTCATTGATAGACTAGTGGAGAGTCTGTTTCACCAACACCTAGGGAACCGAACCAACAACTCTAACAACACTCCTACTGCCACTCTGAGCCGGTCCTCCTTCCAGTCAAGCTACTCTCTGCTGCCTGTCTTTCAAGACAGAGAGCATGACAATGCGGTAAGTTTCTCCATCTAACAGCAGTAATGTTGTTTGATATCATTATGAGAGCCCCCATCCTCCCATATCCTCTGTCTGACCCACCACCTCTTCAAAGCCTAATGTGTGTTTGGGTGTTATTGGACACCTCTTCAAAGCCTAATGTGGATTTGGGTGTTATTGGACACCCCAAAGCCTTCAAAGCCTAATGTGGGTTTGGGTGTTATTGGACACCTCTTCAAAGCCTAATGTGGGTTTGGGTGTTATTGGACACCCCTTCAAAGCCTAATGTGGGTTTGGGTGTTATTGGACACCTCTTCAAAGCCTAATGTGGGTTTGGGTGTTATTGGACACCTCTTCAAAGCCTAATGTGGGTTTGGGTGTTATTGGACACCCCTTCAAAGCCTAATGTGGGTTTGGGTGTTATTGGACACCTCTTCAAAGCCTAATGTGGGTTTGGGTGTTATTGGACACCTCTTCAAAGCCTAATGTGGGTTTGGGTGTTATTGGACACCCCTTCAAAGCCTAATGTGGGTTTGGGTGTTATTGGACACCCTTCAAAGCCTAATGTGGGTTTGGGTGTTATTGGACACCTCTTCAAAGCCTAATGTGGGTTTGGGTGTTATTGGACACCTCTTCAAAGCCTAATGTGGGTTTGGGTGTTATTGGACACCTCTTCAAAGCCTAATGTGGGTTTGGGTGTTATTGGACACCCCTTCAAAGCCTAATGTGGGTTTGGGTGTTATTGGACACCTCTTCAAAGCCTAATGTGGGTTTGGGTGTTATTGGACACCCTTCAAAGCCTAATGTGGGTTTGGGTGTTATTGGACACCTCTTCAAAGCCTAATGTGGGTTTGGGTGTTATTGGACACCTCTTCAAAGCCTAATGTGGGTTTTGGTGTTATTGGACACCTCTTCAAAGCCTAATGTGGGTTTGGGTGTTATTGGACACCCCTTCAAAGCCTAATGTGGGTTTGGGTGTTATTGGACACCTCTTCAAAGCCTAATGTGGGTTTGGGTGTTATTGGACACCTCTTCAAAGCCTAATGTGGGTTTGGGTGTTATTGGACACCCCTTCAAAGCCTGATGTGGGTTTGGGTGTTATTGGACACCTCTTCAAAGCCTAATGTGGGTTTGGGTGTTATTGGACACCTCTTCAAAGCCTAATGTGGGTTTGGGTGTTATTGGACACCCATTCAAAGCCTAATGTGTGTTTGGGTGTTATTGGACACCCCTTCAAAGCCTACTGTGGGTTTGGGTGTTATTGGACACCCCTTCAAAGCCTAATGTGGGTTTGGGTGTTATTGGACACCCCTTCAAAGCCTAATGTGGGTTTGGGTGTTATTGGACACCTCTTCAAAGCCTAATGTGGGTTTGGGTGTTATTGGACACCTCTTCAAAGCCTAATGTGGGTTTGGGTGTTATTGGACACCCCTTCAAAGCCTAATGTGGGTTTGGGTGTTATTGGACACCCCTTCAAAGCCTAATGTGGGTTTGGGTGTTATTGGACACCCCTTCAAAGCCTAATGTGGGTTTGGGTGTTATTGGACACCTCTTCAAAGCCTAATGTGGGTTTGGGTGTTATTGGACACCCTTCTTCAACACCCATTCAAAGCCTAATGTGGGTTTGGGTGTTATTGGACACCCATTTCAAAGCCTAATGTGGGTTTGGGTGTTATTGGACACCTCTTCAAAGCCTAATGTGGGTTTGGGTGTTATTGGACACCCATTCAAAGCCTAATGTGGGTTTGGGTGTTATTGGACACCTCTTCAAAGCCTAATGTGGGTTTTGGTGTTATTGGACACCTCTTCAAAGCCTAATGTGGGTTTGGGTGTTATTGGACACGCCTTCAAAGCCCGATGTGGGTTTGGGTGTTATTGGACACCTCTTCAAAGCCTAATGTGGGTTTGGGTGTTATTGGACACCTCTTCAAAGCCTGATGTGGGTTTGGGTGTTATTGGACACCCCTTCAAAGCCTAATGTGGGTTTGTTTGGGTGTTATTGGACACCCCTTCAAAGCCTAATGTGGGTTTGGGTGTTATTGGACACCTCTTCAAAGCCTAATGTGGGTTTGGGTGTTATTGGACACCTCTTCAAAGCCTAATGTGGGTTTGGGTGTTATTGGACACCTCTTCAAAGCCTAATGTGGGTTTGGGTGTTATTGGACACCCATTCAAAGCCTAATGTGGGTTTGGGTGTTATTGGACACCTCTTCAAAGCCTAATGTGGGTTTTGGTGTTATTGGACACCTCTTCAAAGCCTAATGTGGGTTTGGGTGTTATTGGACACCCTTCAAAGCATTCTGGGTTTGGGTGTTATTGTCTCTTCAAAGCCTAATGTGGGTTTGGGTGTTATTGGACACCTCTTCAAAG
>NW_026289563.1:0-85000 GCF_023373465.1 Oncorhynchus keta | reverse complement strand
TTTCAGATATTGTCTCAGTCACTAACCATTTAGTCAATGATTCTGTAACTCATTAATGTCAGGAGGCCCGTCTCTGATGAGACTACACTGACAGGCTATAGGTTCATGTGTTTTCAGATATTCTCTCAGTCACTAACCAGTTTAGTCTCTGTCTGGTAACTCATCTAATGTCAGGACGATCTGATGAGACACTGCTACAGGCTATAGGTTCATGTGTTTTCAGATATTGTCTCTGAAATAAAAGCCACTGTTGCCGTTATTGACTACACTGACAGCTATGAACATTCAGTCAATGATTCCACAGTACATTAGACAGTTAACTGGGGGAGGAGGCCCGTCTCTCATTGACTACACTGACAGCTATGAACATTCAGTCAATGATTCCACAGTACATTAGACAGTTAACTGGGGGAGGAGGCCCGTCTCTCATTGACTACACTGACAGCTATGAACATTCAGTCAATGATTCCACAGTACATTAGACAGTTAACTGGGGAGGAGGCCCGTCTCTCATTGACTACACTGACAGCTATGAACATTCAGTCAATGATTCCACAGTACATTAGACAGTTAACTGGGGGAGGAGGCCCGTCTCTCATTGACTACACTGACAGCTATGAACATTCAGTCAATGATTCCACAGTACATTAGACAGTTAACTGGGGAGGAGGCCCGTCTCTCATTGACTACACTGACAGCTATGAACATTCAGTCAATGATTCCACAGTACATTAGACAGTTAACTGGGGGAGGAGGCCCGTCTCTCATTGACTACACTGACAGCTATGAACATTCAGTCAATGATTCCACAGTACATTAGACAGTTAACTGGGGGAGGAGGCCCATCTCTCATTGACTACACAGGGGGCTGCTGAGGGGAGAACGGCTCATAATAATGGCTAAAATGGAAGAGTGTCGAACACAAGGAAACCATGGGTCTGATGTGGTTTATACCATTCCATGTATTCCTTTCTAGCCATTACTATGAGCCTGTCCTCCCCAATTAAGGTGCCATCTACCGCCTGTGATTGGTTACCATCGCTCCTATCAGTGCAGTGAACTCGTGAGGAATCTTGTCTGGTTTGTCATTCTGTCTAGCTGGGGACATCCTCTGAGAACCAACCTCAGTCACTATTTTATTATTCTGTTTCAGTTCTTCTTCCTCTTCCTCCCTGTGAATCTCTTTTTCAATTTTAACCCATTTCATGTAAGAGAGGAGCCCCTCCTCAGGTGCTTTGATATAAAAACTATTGCCCCTCCCAGGTGCTTTGATATAAAAACATCCCCGGCCCATTGAAAACTGCCCTGGCCCAGCCCCAGTTTATCCCCGGCCCAGCCCCAGTTCATCCCCGGCCCAGCCCCAGTTCATCCCCGGCCCAGCCCCAGTTCATCCCATCCCCCGGCCCAGCCCCAGTTCAGCCCAGCCCCAGTTCATCCCCGGCCCAGCCCAGCCCCAGTTCAGCCCCCCTCGGCCCCAGTTCAGCCCCGGCCCCAGTTCAGCCCCCCGGCCCAGCCCCAGTTTATCCCCGGCCCAGCTTAGGACCTAACCAGAGAGAGAGGGGTTCCTATGGTAGGACCAGACCTTCATCAGGAATGTGGAACGGTCTTCATTAGGGATGAGGAAGGAGGCCTGACTGGCAGTATTACTAATAGACCTCTTATGTAACAGAATTAGAAGCCAGACAGAAGAACTGGAGATCTGTTGTTTTATTCCCATGGAAAGTTCTCTCTCTAATGTAGCTCTATTCCTCCTAGTTCAGCTGGTTCTGAAGGTGGATGAACATTGTAGATGTTGTCCATATTGATTAGTTCTAGACCAAACCTTTAATACACATTAAAGTTCTACTGTAGGCTACACATGCACAACCATTGCATTGGCAGGACTCAGGTCTTTTAATGAAAGGAATTGTACATCTTTTCTCCCCGTGACTATAAATCTCTGTGTTGAAGAGACTTTGAAAATAGTTTTAACTTGACAGAGTGGACGTTTGGTTTCCCTGCTGGTCCTACAAGGCGGCAGACATCAGCAGACATTGCATTAACGATGGGGCCCATTCTTCTCATTGGGAATATCAAAACCATGTCTAGCCAAAATAACTGTTTATACGTCCCAAATGGCACCCTATGCCCTAGATAGTGCACTACTTTTGACCTGCCCCTAAGGTAAAGTAGTGCCCTATGAAGGAATAGGGTGCCATTTGGAACGTAGACTCTGTGTTGCCATAAAGCAGGCAGCACGGCTGGCGAGTCAGTGGAACATATGTCTGAACATTTAATGCTGTTGTATGAAGAAGACAGATGGAACAGTCAGTCCAGTCCAGGGACATAAAGAAAGCCGTTGGAATGGTCTGCAGATTGTGTTTCTGATGAACAGTGGGAAGTAGAAGGGGATTCACTCAGTGTGGGTCACGTTTCTTCTTCTGCTGAGTGTAGATTTTAGTACAGATGGAATATCACCATTGTAGGAAACAGAATGGGTGTACACACAGTCACCGCTGTGTGGAAGTGTTGGACACATCGATCAGTGTAGAGCTGGAGCTTGTCAAAGAGAGATGTGTCCGTGACACTTCCCTGTAGTTGGGTAGTTCCTTCACTCTACCATTAACCAGGGGGCTCATATGGGTGTGTGTGTGGGGGTAAGTGTGTGGACTGTAGGGTAGTCCCCCCCCACCCCCACACGCACAGCTCACATGGAAGCGCTTTCATAATTTTATATACAAGAAACGTCTGGCATGGCATCAAAGCAGCTCTTTCTCTGGGATGGGATGGAAGCCCTATTCCTAGACAGTGAGGGGCTCTGAAATGTCTCATGTGTTTTGGCTCATGGTCAGTCCATGAGGAGGCACAGTTCTTTATTAGGGTTCTGAAATTCTGGGACGTTGCATTATTCTGTCCCTCGTTACATTTCCATCTACAGGCTAGCGAGGAAGCAACAACTTAGTGTAATTTACTGTCTGAGATTCTGATGAATCATAATTCCAGATGTTTTCTGATTTGGATGTGTTTTGATGTCCACCATCCCAGGGAATGGTTCCACTGTCCCCTTGTTTCACTTCAGACACATGAAATACCGTAACATGGACGTGATAACAGCTCTGTCCTGTTCCACAGAAGTCCAAGTGCATCCTGACTTTGGCCACTTCTGTTGGCAGTTTGGTGTTTAAAGGTCCCTCCATTCCTCCCCCTCCCTCTGTGATGCTGATAGATACAGGATCACAACCTCTGGTGCGATAACACAACACTAGGACTGTAACGGTCACGGAATTTTGGATGACTGTAATTGGCCAGCCAAATGACTGCAGTCACCGTAATAACTGTTTTGAATAACAAACTTATTCTTTTGGCTGCCATCTTTCTCCTCTCCTCTGCTGCTCTGATCTGGGGGCTAAAGACATCAGCATACTTCAGTTGGGCTGGCTGCTAGCCCAAACCCAATGAGTGTACTCGCAAACTCCTTTAAAAGACCTTCGCTTGAAAAACGTGAAAAAAGTGTGTCCATTTGTTGATTTGAGACCCCGTAGCCAGTATAAACTTCATCAAAATAGTCCCAATTAATTGAAGATAACCCAAGATACCCGTCATTCATTGAGACATTTTTATGTTTGCTGCAGCATGAAAACATGTGTGGCCAAACAGCTGAAAAACCCCCTTACTAAACGTGGTGTTGAGGGCTGTGTTAGAGGTCCTAAAGGGCTGTGTTAGAGGTCCTAAAGGGCTGTGTTAGAGGTCCTAAAGGGCTGTGTTAGAGGTCCTAAAGGGCTGTGTTAGAGGTCCTAAAGGGCTGTGTTAGAGGTCCTAAAGGGCTGTGTTAGAGGTCCTAAAGGGCTGTGTTAGAGGTCCTAAAGGGCTGTGTTAGAGGTTGTCAGCCTGTTGAGGGCTGTGTTAGAGGTTGTCAGCCTGTTGAGGGCTGTGTTAGAGGTTGTCAGCCTGTTGAGGGCTGTGTTAGAGGTTGTCAGCCTGTTGAGGGCTGTGTTAAGAGGTGTTAGTCAGCGCTGATGGTTGGCCTTTGTTGTGGGGAGCAGAAAGCACCTCCGAATCCATTGACATTTTCAAATGGCTGACTGGGAAGAGGGAAGGGGCCAATGGGTGAGCTATGTACCCCGACCCATGCTGAGTGATCCATCATTTAATTTCAGGGCTTTGTGGTGCTGAGTGGACTAAACACACACACTCTCGTACTGAATCTCCATAACTAACTCTAGAGCATCCAGTCTAAATGAACTCTCATTGTGAAAACTCTCTGATAAACTTAACCTCTGCATTAAACCTTAGTATCGTCAGAGTATGTCCCCACACCAGCACCAAGTTATATTATGACTGTTGCTATAGAGACATGTACTATACAGTGCTTGAATGGATTTCTGGATACGTGCCACACATACATACATTTTAGTGGTAATACATAGGAACACAGCTAAGATAAACATCTTCAGGGGCTCTGTATTGGAAATATTGATGTTCTTGGCAACAGACCAATGTAATTGTTTATTGGCCTCCTTTCTCTATACAATGTAGTGATTGGCCTGCATCACTCACCCTACTTTCTCCATCCTATCCTGTACGCTCTGCCCTTTCACTCCTGCAGTGATGGGAAAAGTAGCCAATCGTCATACTTGAGTAAAGGTATCTTAATAGAAAATGACTGAGGTGAAAGTCACCCAGTAAAATACTACGTGAGAAAACCAAAATATTCTGTTTCAATATACTTAAGTGTAAATAATTTCAAATTCCTTACATTAAGAAAACCAGACGGCATGATTTTTGTGTTTTTTTAAATGTATTTACAGATAGCCAGGGGCACACTCCAATACTCAGACATAATTTACAAACAAAGCATTTGTTTAGTGAGTCCGTCAGATCAGAGGCAGTAGGGATGACCAGGGATGTTCTCTTGATAAGTGTCAAAAATAAAGTGTAGATACAAAAAATATATACTTATGTAGTATTTTAAAGTATTTTTACTTAAGTACTTCACACCACTGCACTCCTGCTTCCTCTCTTTCATTCTTTCTTACCCTTGTTTCTTCTTTCACTCTACTCTGCTTTAGACAGGACTGTGTCCAAAACACTGAGTATGTGATGCCATACAGTACATCGTTGTGCAGATGGAGGCAGAGCCATAGCTTAATGTTAAAACACTGAGTATGTGATGCCATACAGTACATCGTTGTGCAGATGGAGGCAGAGCCACTGAGCTACAGTAATGTCAAAACACTGAGTATGTGATGCCATACAGTACATTTGTGCAGATGGAGGCAGAGCCATAGCTTAATGTCAAAACACTGAGTATGTGATGCCATACAGTACATCGTTGTGCAGATGGAGGCAGAGCCATAGCTTAATGTTAAAACACTGAGTATGTGATGCCATACAGTACACTGAGTATGTGATGCCATACAGTTGTTGCAGATGGAGGCAGAGCCATAGCTTAATGTTAAAACACTGAGTATGTGATGCCATACAGTACATCGTTGTGCAGATGGAGGCAGAGCCATAGCTTAATGTTAAAACACTGAGTATGTGATGCCATACAGTACATCGTTGTGCAGATGGAGGCAGAGCCATAGCTTAATGTTAAAACACTGAGTATGTGATGCCATACAGTACATCGTTGTGCAGATGGAGGCAGAGCCATAGCTTAATGTTAAAACACTGAGTATGTGATGCCATACAGTACATCTGTATGTGATGCAGACATGTTGTGCAGATGGAGCAGAGCCATAGCTTAATGTTAAAACACTGAGTATGTGATGCCATACAGTACATCGTTGTGCAGATGGAGGCAGAGCCATAGCTTAATGTTAAAACACTGAGTATGTGATGCCATACAGTACATCGTTGTGCAGATGGAGGCAGAGCCATAGCTTAATGTTAAAACACTGAGTATGTGATGCCATACAGTACATCGTTGTGCAGATGGAGGCAGAGCCATAGCTTAATGTTAAAACACTGAGTATGTGATGCCATACAGTACATCGTTGTGCAGATGGAGGCAGAGCCATAGCTTAATGTTAAAACACTGAGTATGTGATGCCATACAGTACATTGTGTTGTGCAGAAAACCTGAGGCAGAGCCATAGCTTAATGTTAAAACACTGAGTATGTGATGCCATACAGTACATCGTTGTGCAGATGGAGGCAGAGCCATAGCTTAATGTTAAAACACTGAGTATGTGATGCCATACAGTACATCGTTGTGCAGATGGAGGCAGAGCCATAATGTCAAAACACTGAGTAATGTTATTGTTAGCTATTAAAACTAAATGGTCAGGAGATGGAGGCAGAGTCAATGTCAAAACATGTTAGATGCCATATACTGTACAGATGGAGGCAGAGCCATAGCTGTAACAATAGAACTGGCTGGAGGCAGAGTTGGTTGTTGCTGTATGTTGAGAGGATAGCTTAATGTTCTGTTGTGATGCCATGACTGTCTGCTTCTGTGCCATGCCTGTCCCTCTGCAGGTTCTGTTGCTGACTGTCTGGAGGCAGAGCCATTCTGAGTATGTGATGCCTGTCCCTCTGCAGGTTCTGTTGCTGACTGTCTGCTTCTGTGCCTGTCCCTCTGCAGGTTCTGTTGCTGACTGTCTGCTTCTGTGTCTGTCCCTCTGCAGGTTCTGTTGCTGACTGTCTGCTTCTGTGTCTGTTCCCTCTGCAGGTTCTGTTGCTGACTGTCTGCTTCTGTGTCTGTCCCTCTGCAGGTTCTGTTGCTGACTGTCTGCTTCTGTGTCTGTCCCTCTGCAGGTTCTGTTGCTGACTGTCTGCTTCTGTGTCTGTTCCCTCTGCAGGTTCTGTTGCTGACTGTCTGCTTCTGTGTCTGTCCCTCTGCAGGTTCTGTTGCTGACTGTCTGCTTCTGTGCCTGTCCCTCTGCAGGTTCTGTTGCTGACTGTCTGCTCCTGTGCCTGTCTCCCTCTGCAGGTTCTGTTGCCCTGACTGTCTGACTGTCTGCTGTGTCTGTCCCTCTGCAGGTTCTGTTGCTGACTGTCTGCTTCTGTGCCTGTTCCCTCTGCAGGTTCTGTTGCTGACTGTCTGCTTCTGTGCCTGTCCCTCTGCAGGTTCTGTTGCTGACTGTCTGCTCCTGTGCCTGTTCCCTCTGCAGGTTCTGTTGCTGACTGTCTGCTCCTGTGCCTGTTCCCTCTGCAGGTTCTGTTGCTGACTGTCTGCTTCTGTGCCTGTTCCCTCTGCAGGTTCTGTTGCTGACTGTCTGCTCCTGTGCCTGTTCCCTCTGCAGGTTCTGTTGCTGACTGTCTGCTTCTGTGCCTGTTCCCTCTGCAGGTTCTGTTGCTGACTGTCTGCTCCTGTGCCTGTTCCCTCTGCAGGTTCTGTTGCTGACTGTCTGCTTCTGTGCCTGTCCCTCTGCAGGTTCTGTTGCTGACTGTCTGCTTCTGTGCCTGTCCCTCTGCAGGTTCTGTTGCTGACTGTCTGCTTCTGTGCCTGTCCCTCTGCAGGTTCTGTTGCTGACTGTCTGCTTCTGTGCCTGTCACTCTGCAGGTTCTGTTGCTGACTGTCTGCTTCTGTGCCTGTCCCTCTGCAGGTTCTGTTGCTGACTGTCTGCTTCTGTGCCTTTCCCTCTGCAGGTTCTGTTGCTGACTGTCTGCTTCTGTGCCTGTCCCTCTGCAGGTTCTGTTGCTGACTGTCTGCTTCTGTGCCTGTCCTCTGCAGGTTCTGTTGCTGACTGTCTGCTTCTGTGCCTGTCACTCTGCAGGTTCTGTTGCTGACTGTCTGCTTCTGTGCCTGTCACTCTGCAGGTTCTGTTGCTGACTGTCTGCTTCTGTGCCTGTCACTCTGCAGGTTCTGTTGCTGACTGTCTGCTTCTGTGCCTGTTCCCTCTGCAGGTTCTGTTGCTGACTGTCTGCTTCTGTGCCTGTTCCCTCTGCAGGTTCTGTTGCTGACTGTCTGCTTCTGTGCCTGTCCCTCTGCAGGTTCTGTTGCTGACTGTCTGCTTCTGTGCCTGTCACTCTGCAGGTTCTGTTGCTGACTGTCTGCTTCTGTGCCTGTCCCTCTGCAGGTTCTGTTGCTGACTGTCTGCTTCTGTGCCTGTTCCCTCTGCAGGTTCTGTTGCTGACTGTCTGCTTCTGTGCCTTTCCCTCTGCAGGTTCTGTTGCTGACTGTCTGCTTCTGTGCCTGTCACTCTGCAGGTTCTGTTGCTGACTGTCTGCTTCTGTGCCTGTCACTCTGCAGGTTCTGTTGCTGACTGTCTGCTTCTGTGCCTGTCCCTCTGCAGGTTCTGTTGCTGACTGTCTGCTTCTGTGCCTGTCCCTCTGCAGGTTCTGTTGCTGACTGTCTGCTTCTGTGCCTGTCCCTCTGCAGGTTCTGTTGCTGACTGTCTGCTTCTGTGTCTGTCCCTCTGCAGGTTCTGTTGCTGACTGTCTGCTCCTGTGTCTGTCCCTCTGCATGTTCTGTTGCTGACTGTCTGCTCCTGTGTCTGTCCCTCTGCAGGTTCTGTTGCTGACTGTCTGCTTCTGTGCCTGTCCCTCTGCAGGTTCTGTTGCTGACTGTCTGCTCCTGTGCCTGTCCCTCTGCAGGTTCTGTTGCTGACTGTCTGCTCTGTGTCTGTCCCTCTGCAGGTTCTGTTGCTGACTGTCTGCTTCTGTGTCTGTTCCCTCTGCAGGTTCTGTTGCTGACTGTCTGCTTCTGTGTCTGTCCCTCTGCATGTTCTGTTGCTGACTGTCTGCTCCTGTGTCTGTCCCTCTGCAGGTTCTGTTGCTGACTGTCTGCTTCTGTGCCTGTCCCTCTGCAGGTTCTGCATTTCTTCTGTGATACGTGCTCCGTGCCTGTCTTTAGGGAGGCCAGTGTGGGTTGTCACTCGGGCCACAGCCTCCTCAACCTCCAGGATTCCCTGCAGGACTCCAGGACCCTCACCATCCAGCTGCTGGCAGACGCCCAGCGAGGCAGGCACGCTGTACAGGTGGGTACTGGGATGCAGGGCAGGCACGCTGTACAGGTGGGTACTGGGATGCAGGGCAGGCACGCTGGGGGTACTGTACAGGGGGTACTGAGATGCAGGGCAGGCACGCTGTACAGGTGGGTACTGGGATGCAGGGCAGGCACGCTGTACAGGTGGGTACTGGGATGCAGGGCAGGCATGCTTACTGGGATGCAGGGCAGGCATGGGTAATGTGATGCAGGCATGTTGTAGGTGGTGGGGACTCTACATAGATCTATAGGGGGATATACAGAGGGGACTCTACATAGATCTATAGGGGGATATACAGAGGGGACTCTACGTAGATCTATAGGGGGATATACAGAGGGGACTCTACGTAGATCTATAGGGGGATATACAGAGGGGATTCTACGTAGATCTATAGGGGGATATACAGAGGGGACTCTACGTAGATCTATAGGGGGATATACAGAGGGGACTCTACGTAGATCTATAGGGGGATATACAGAGGGGACTCTACGTAGATCTATAGGGGGATATACAGAGGGGACTCTACGTAGATCTATAGGGGGATATACGGAGGGGACTCTACGTAGATCTATAGGGGGATATACAGGAGGGGACTCTACGTAGATCTATAGGGGGATATACAGGGGACTCTACATAGATCTATAGGGGGATATACAGAGGGGACTCTACGTAGATCTATAGGGGATATACAGAGGGGACTCTACGTAGATCTATAGGGGGATATACAGAGGGGACTCTACGTAGATCTATAGGGGATATACAGAGGGGACTCTACGTAGATCTATAGGGGATATACAGAGGGGACTCTACGTAGATCTATAGGGGATATACAGAGGGGACTCTATGTAGATCTATAGGGGATATACAGAGGGGACTCTACGTAGATCTATAGGGGATATACAGAGGGGACTCTACGTAGATCTATAGGGGATATACAGAGGGGACTCTACGTAGATCTATAGGGGGATATACAGAGGGGACTCTACGTAGATCTAAAAAAAGGGGGATATACAGAGGGGACTCTACGTAGATCTATAGGGGGATATACAGAGGGGACTCTACGTAGATCTATAGGGGATATACAGAGGGGACTCTACGTAGATCTATAGGGGGATATACAGAGGGGACTCTACGTAGATCTATAGGGGGATATACAGCGGGGACTCTACGTAGATCTATAGGGGATATACAGAGGGGACTCTACGTAGATCTATAGGGGGATATACAGAGGGGACTCTACGTAGATCTATAGGGGATATACAGAGGGACTCTACGTAGATCTATAGGGGGATATACAGAGGGGACTCTACGTAGATCTATAGGGGGATATACAGAGGGGACTCTACGTAGATCTATAGGGGGATATACAGAGGGGACTCTACGTAGATCTATAGGGGGATATACAGAGGGGACTCTACGTAGATCTATAGGGGGATATACAGAGGGGACTCTACGTAGATCTATAGGGGATATACAGAGGGGACTCTACGTAGATCTATAGGGGGATATACAGAGGGGACTCTACGTAGATCTATAGGGGGATATACAGAGGGGACTCTACGTAGATCTATAGGGGATATACAGAGGGGACTCTACGTAGATCTATAGGGGGATATACAGAGGGGACTCTACGTAGATCTATAGGGGGATATACAGAGGGGACTCTACGTAGATCTATAGGGGGATATACAGCGGGGACTCTACGTAGATCTATAGGGGGATATACAGAGGGGACTCTACGTAGATCTATAGGGGGATATACAGAGGGAACTCTACGTAGATCTATAGGGGGATATACAGAGGGGACTCTACGTAGATCTATAGGGGGATATACAGAGGGGACTCTACGTAGAT
The DNA here is from genome assembly GCF_023373465.1 of Oncorhynchus keta. Lineage (NCBI taxonomy): Eukaryota > Metazoa > Chordata > Actinopteri > Salmoniformes > Salmonidae > Oncorhynchus > Oncorhynchus keta. The sequence goes on along the minus strand of NW_026289563.1, from coordinate 74,231 downwards.
CTATAGGGGGATATACAGAGGGGACTCTACGTAGATCTATAGGGGGATATACAGAGGGGACTCTACGTAGATCTATAGGGGGATATACAGCGGGGACTCTACGTTGGTGTGTGTGTGTGTGTGTGTGTGTGTGTGTATGTGACGACCACTAGTCAGCTCTGACAGTTTGTATTCAGAGTCTTGACGGCATCAGGAACAGAATGGATCATTAGTGTCCTCTATCACTCCAGCCTCACATGGCCCGGAGAATGGGAGTGGGAGGGCGGGAGAGAGGGAAGGAGAGCGGGCGAGAGAGAGAGGCCATAGTGCCCATTTATAGCCCCTCTAATACTATGGCTGCGTCCCAAATGGCACCATGTTCCCTACATAGCGTTCTACTTTTTAGGGAATTAGGGTGTCAGCCCCGTGAAGGGAATTAGGGTGTCAGCCCCGTGAAGGGAATTAGGGTGTCAGCCCCGTGAAGGGAATTAGGGTGTCATCCCCGTGAAGGGAATTAGGGTGTCAGCCCCGTGAAGGGAATTAGGGTGTCAGCCTCGTGAAGGGAATTAGGGTGTCAGCCCCGTGAAGGGAATTAGGGTGTCAGCCCCGTGAAGGGAATTAGGGTGTCATCCCCGTGAAGGGAATTAGGGTGTCAGCCCCGTGAAGGGAATTAGGGTGTCAGCCCCGTGAAGGGAATTAGGGTGTCAGCCCCGTGAAGGGAATTAGGGTGTCAGCCCCGTGAAGGGAATTAGGGTGTCAGCCCCGTGAAGGGAATTAGGGTGTCAGCCCCGTGAAGGGAATTAGGGTGTCAGCCCCGTGAAGGGAATTAGGGTGTCAGCCCCGTGAAGGGAATTAGGGTGTCAGCCCCGTGAAGGGAATTAGGGTGTCAGCCCCGTGAAGGGAATTAGGGTGTCAGCCCCGTGAAGGGAATTAGGTGTCAGCCCCGTGAAGGGAATTAGGTGTCAGCCCCGTGAAGGGAATTAGGTGTCACCTGGGATGCAGACAACCACTGAAAACATTAGGCCACTCCTCTTAGTGTCATCCGTGGGGAATTAGGTCAGCCCAGTGAAGGGAATTAGGGTGTCACCTGGGATGCAGACAACCACTCAGAACATTAGGCCACTCCTTCTAAGTCGGCTGGCTGGGAGGTGGGTTGTCCTCCAGCTGTGAATAGAGAGTGAAGGGTGTTGGGAACAGGATGGCTTTGGGAGGACGGACACAATGGAGAGGAATTCTAGGAAGACGCTTCCTTCCCCCGCCCCATACACCCCCCCCTCCCTCTCCCATATCCCCCAAACCAACTCACTCACATGCCAATGAAATATGTATGCCCCTCCCCTTTCTCAAAACACAATAGAAAAACACACCTCCCCCTACCCCCTTCAGTTCTGTGACGCTCAGTTGGTGTTTTGAGGCTCACTTAACTTGAAGACCTAATTCACCAAATGCTGCTAACTCAGTCTAGGTTTAGTGTTTTTAGCTCCTGTGAAGAGGCTGTACTATGACAAGGACCAGCCTGATAATCCATTATTTCCTATGAAGAGATTTCATGGGCGGTGTCCCAAATGGCACCCTGTTCCCTATGGGCCCTGGTCAAAAATAGTTCACTACATAAACAATGGGTCCAATTTGGGACACACATAATGTTCATGGGCTTGAATGGCACAAAGCCCAATCTGTAGAACTCTGTCCTGAAAGGTAGAAGACCTTTGGCCTAAAGGGTTACATTAAAACACCATAATCTCATTTGCCGCCTTTTTCTGCCCGTTCTGCCACCCCTTAACCTCTGAACCAGGATTTGTTACCCCTATAGATGACGTCATTGGTGCTTTCTCTCTGATTGACACCACCACCCTGGTAGTACCCCTCATTCCATTGGTTGAGCTCAGTCCTGCCGGGACGGATCAGGTTATGGACGGTTGTCAGCTTCCACCTAGTGAGAAGTTAATTGAACCTTTTGTCCTAGTCGGTCACACTTTATATCAAGGCCATTTAGCAGACACTTTTATCCCAAGAGACTTAGTCATGCTTGCATTCACTCTCCCTACAGTTAAAGGCATGTCTGCTGATTAAGCATTTTGGTAGCAGATCTTAACACAGTCTTAACATAACGCTCTGAGCTTTAGTTCCGACCCCTATATCCACCAGAGGTGCCTCTATAGAGTGACTTCATGATGAGGACCAACTACTGTCTGGAAAACAGCTGCTGTGTTGGCCTGGGGTCAACAGCCTCTCTCCACCAGTAGTACTGGACCCAGTCTGAGGAATTTAATTCACTTAACCAGCTGGCCTCCTACTGAAAAGACTGAGGTCACTCATCAATTCATCCACTGATATGGAGGGGAGGAGAGGAGAGCCATTTACACCATAGTCTCATGATAACCAGTAGCTTGCTGTTCCCTGGTGCAAAAAGGTTGAGAAACACTAACCTCCTGCATCTGATAAAGAACAATGTTTCACTATTTAAAGGTCTTAACCTACATCCGGTGAATTGCAGAGCGCCAAATTCAAATTAAATTACAAAAAATATTTCATTTTCCTGAAATCACAAGTGCAATGCACCAAAACATACCTTAACTTGTTGTTAATCCAGCCGGTGTGTCAGATTTCAAAAAGGCTTTACGGTGAAAGCAAACCATGCGATTATGTGAGGACAGCTCTCAGCAGACAAAACATTACAAACAGCTAGCAGCAAAGTAGATTTGTCACGAAAGTCAGAAAAGCAATACAATTAATCACTTGCCTTTTGATCTTCGTATGTTTGCACTCACGAGACTCCCAGTTACACAATAAATATTAGTTTTGTTTGATAAAGATTCTCTTTATATCCAAAAACCTCCATTTGATTGGTGCGTTTTGTTCAGTAATCGTGCAGTCACGACGGGCAGACAAATTCCAAATAATATCCGTAAAGTTAATAGAAACATGTCAAACTTTTATTATCAATCCTCAGGTTGTTTTTACAATAAATAATAGCTAATATTTCAACCGGACGGTAGCCTTTTTTAATAGAAGAGAGAAAGAAAAGGTCTTGCTCCCGGCGTGCACGCATGCACAAATCTGAGGACATCTGGCTATCCACTGACGCAATGTGATCATTCTTTCTCATTTTTTCAGAATAAAAGCCTGAAACTATGTCTAAAGACTGTTCACACCTTGTGGAAGCCATAGGGAAAGAATATGGTTGATATCCCTTTAAATGGAGGATAGGCTTGCAATGGAAAAGAGTGGTTTCAGAAAAATGGCACTTCCTGGATGGATTTTCCTCAGATTTCCGCCTGCTATATCAGTTCTGTTATACTCACAGACAATATTTTGACCGTTTTGGAAAATTTAGAGTTTTCTATCCTAATCTGCCAATTATATGCATATTCTAGCTTCTGGGCCTGAGAAATAGGCAGTTTACTTTGGGCACGTTTTTCATCCAAACATCAAAATACTGCCCCCTAGCCTAAAGAGGTTTTAACCTGTCAGGACTTAACCTGTGAATAATGTGTCAATGTACCATTCAAAGGTCATGCTACATTTCGTCCCCACTAAAGCAGTTTCTTAATGATTTACCTGCAGCTGAGCATTGAGAAAGCACAGGCCGTTGCTGAGCAGGTGGAACTCAAGGCCATGGTGGTCCAGTCAGAGGTCAAAGCCATCACACAGCGTCATAAGAAGGCCCTGGAGGAACGAGAGTGTGAACTACTGTGGAAAGTAAGTTGGTTTTCTGCTAAGTAGTATCATACTGTAGGACCTACAGTACATTTACACATTCCAGCAATGTTACAAAACCTGACAAGTGTAACTCTTTTTTTTCTCCCTTCTGTCCCTTTCCCCTCTCCCTCCTTTTGCCCTCTCTTAAGGTTGAGAATATCCGTCAGGTGAAAGCCAAGTCCCTCTATCTCCAGTTAGAGAAGCTGCACCAGAACCTGACCAAGCTGGACAGCACCATCTCTACAGTAACCCAGGTCCTAGAGAAGGGCAGTAGTCTGGACCTGCTGCTGGCCAGAGAGAGCATGCTCCTCCAGATCACAGAGCTTAAGGCCCTCAGGGAGCTGTTACTGCCGCAGGATGATGATCGCATCCTGTTCACCACCCCCGACCAGACCTTGCTCCTCGCCATCCAGTCCCTAGGTCTGGTCAGCTCCGGGGCCTTCGCCCCCCTCACCAAGGCCCAGGGAGAGGGGCTTTGTCGGGGCTTGCAGGGTAAGCAGGCTTCCTTCACTGTGGTGGGGTATGATCATGATGGAGAGCTCAGGCTGTCTGGTGGGGACGGTGTGTCAGCTGTGGTGGTGGCGTCCGATGGTAACCTGCTAAACGCTGAGGTGACCGACCATCAGAACGGGTTGTACACGGTCAGCTACCTGCCCAAGGTAGAAGGAGAACATCTGGTGTCAGTCCTTATCTGCAACCAGCACATCGAAGGCAGCCCCTTTAAAGTGCTGGTCAAGTCTGGCCGTAGCTATAGAGGTACCCCCTTTCCGGTGGCCTCGTTCGGCAGGGAGGGGGACGGAGATGGGCAGCTGTGTCGCCCCTGGGGGGTGTGTGTGGACAAAGAGGGCTACATAATCGTAGCTGACCGAAGCAACAACAGGGTGCAGATCTTCAAGCCGTGCGGTTCCTTCCACCACAAGTTTGGTACGCTGGGCTCCAGACCAGGCCAGTTGGACCGACCAGCTGGGGTGGCCTGCGACAGCCAGAGGAGAATCATCGTTGCCGACAAGGATAATCACCGCATCCAGATCTTCACCTTTGAAGGCCGGTTCCTCCTCAAGTTCGGGGAGAAGGGAACCAAGACCGGTCAGTTCAGCTACCCCTGGGACGTGGCGGTCAGCTCGGAGGGAAAGATCCTCGTCTCAGACACCCGGAACCACCGCATCCAGCTCTTCAGGCAGGACGGCACCTTCCTCAACAAGTACGGCTTTGAGGGGGCTCTATGGAAACACTTGGACTCCCCCAGAGGCGTGGCCTTCACTCAGGAGGACCACCTGGTGGTGACAGACTTCAACAACCACCGTCTGTTGATCATCCGGTCGGACTGCCAGTCGGCCCGCTTCCTGGGATCAGAGGGAAGCGGTAACGGTCAGTTCCTGCGGCCGCAGGGCGTAGCAGTGGACCAGGAGGACCGCATCGTGGTGGCTGACTCCCGAACCACCGGATCCAGGTGTTTCAAACCAACGGTAATTTCTTATGCAAGTTGGGGACTCAGGGTAGCAGCTTTGGACAGATGGATCGCCCATCGGGTATAGCTGTTACTCCTGACGGAAGGATTGTTGCCGTGGACTTTGGAAACAACCGAATCATTATGTTCTAGGCTAGGCAGTTTGTCTGCTGGTTTGCAAAGGAAGAAACATTGAAGAGGAGATTTTGAAACACACCCAGCAGATGCAAATGTCTTTGTGAGCAAATGGAGATGGTAATATTGAAACTTGACCTTTTCTCTCAGCTTTACCTCTATTTTGAAAGAGCAAATCAATGTAGAACATGAACCGCTGCCAACAAGGGGTTATTGTCATAAGCTGACATTTTGAACCCTATAGAAGGCCTTCTGTGACAGTATCTGGCTCGATAGTTGTCTTTGCTCCTGATGTGTGCGTCAAAATCTCTGATTTTCTCAGGGAATTTCTTGCATTGTTGAAATACTTCCACTGCATCATACCTACCTCATGTAGCTGTGTATGAATGTACTCCTTTATTATTTGATGCATAGATTTTGCTAGTGGAGTTTTGATAAAGTAACTACCTCAATGCAAGAGAAAAGTATAGTTAACATGAAGCAACATTTGGTTGATATTTGCACAGAAAGCACTCAGACATTTTCTCTAATTGTTACTGTTGACATAAAGCGTGTGAAATCCCAGAATGTTGCTGAGAACAATGTATTTCCTGTGTTACATACATGTGGCAACGTGGAGTCAGACATTTTTTATAAACTCAGCAACTGTTATTTTTCCATTTTGTTTTTAAATATGCCTTCATACCTCTGTAAAAACCTTTTTTACCTCATGTCACAACCACATAGTACCTCAGAACTCCAGTGTCCTCAGGTCAATAGTATGCTGAGTCCCAATGGCACCCTATTCCCTAAATAGTGCACTACTTTTGACTAGAGCCCATAGGGCACTGGTGCACTAAATAGCGAATAGGTTGTAATCTGAGACTCGTCCTGTAAAATGGATTCTCTCCACAAAATGGCTGCTGCCAGTTTGCTATAGGCAGGTTGAATATTTGATATCAGTGACCAGTCAGTTCAGTCAGTTGTGTGATTTCAGGGAAAAACATTTAACAAGGAATTGACCATCTTGAATTTGGTGAATCATCAGAATTGTTATTTTCTGGGCATCTATGAAGAACTGTGACTTGAAACTACTGGCAATCATCATTGTTGTTAGATGAATGAATACATGTCAGGATTAATATATCCTAAGGCAACTAGTGCATTCGGCCACAACATAGTGAAGATTAGACAATGACACATTGGTGTGGGTTAACTTGGATTTAATCTCAACCATGTCTGAACCTGAGTCTAAATCTATTTACTGATATCCATTTAGAAATAATTGAAATCTGTGTAGACTAACTCTCCTAAGAGTAGTGAAGTTTCATTCTGATATTTTTTGAAGAACAACCTTTGTGCACATGGTTGGTGGTTTAGATTGGCACCCTAATGACACTACCATGTTCCTTTCTTTGTGATCGTTGTTTGAAAAGTCAATCGTTGCCTCTGGGCCTCGACTATGTTCCCGTCAAAGAAAGTCATCCGTTTAGCTTTGTTTCCTTCAAAATAGAATGCGTCAAACATGGGAAACCGCGAGAATATTGTTTTATCCTGGTGGCAAATTAAAATTAAAAGTAAAACTGACCAGTAAATTTAAAAGTGGCAGCATTGATGTTGATCTCCATTGCCTCCATAGTATTTTCAATAGATATTCTCCGTAGTAACCCCTAGCTGCTTGTCAGTTGCCTGATGACCCACTCATGTAGCCTACAGATGGCTGAGTAACCAAAGCAAAAGGCTCCACATAAATAGAATTCCATCAGCTGCTGCTCCCACACCCACATTCACCCTGCTCTGAACTGTGATGGCAGGGAGTCTGTTGGTCACATTAGACGTTGGACTATCAGTCAGCACAGCAGTTCCTCTCTATTGTATGTACCTCTGTCTGAGAGAACATAACCAAACCAGGTCATTCATGGTTCCACAGTGGCTATTAACTACAGAACATCAAGAACCAGTAAAAATGCAAATGCTAAAATTGAATTAATGTTTTTTTCACCAGCTGTAGCCTGCCCTGTGTTATAAACTAGCTGTTCATAGCTATTAATATTGTGCTTATAGCTTGAACTGTTAAAGCCAAGTCCCACTCTCCTCCCTCTGTGTCTCTGACTGTGTCTAATGGGCCAGTATTTCCTGTCTGTTGAGCCACATTGCCGCAAGTGCTGGTTTACGAGGAGAGCTCGGTTCTTTTCCAAATGGCACACTAATCCCTATATAGTGCACTACTTTTGACCAGAGCTTTATGAGCCCTGGTCAATAGTAGTGCACTAAATAGGGACTAGGTTGCCATTTGGCACACCTATGTGAGTTAGTGAGGCACCATAGCTGTAGGTCTCCAGCTGCTCTAACCCCCAGAAGAGCTGGAAGGCATGCAGCTCGCCAGACACACCTCATATCTCTTTTACCTTAATAATCACAGCTGAGTGTACAGGGGGACCAGTGAGACGTTGGGCACCAGACACGGCTTACTCGGTTACATCCTCTTAATGATTCAACCAAAATGGCCACTTTTTAGATGTTGAGTTTCCAGGTGTTTTAGTGGATTATTCACATTGACACTGTTCCAGTGTTGTAGCTTGTGCCTTTTGTTATACAGGAGATAAATTACACTGTTTCTGGGCCATTTTTGACCAGCAGGAAAGGCATTGTGACAAAAACAAACAGTATAAATGGACAATTTGAGGTAATAAATATAACTCTTATAAAAATGGCACACCATCACTGTCATTTAGTTAAGTATTTAATGTTGTCCTTGCTGGTGTGACCCCTGGAATATAAAAAGAATAAAATAATAATGAGATATATATATATATATATATATATTTAACCAGACAAGTCAGTTAAGAACAAATTCTTATTGACAATGACAACCCACTGTTCCCCGGTAGGCCAACTGCCTTGTGCAGGGGCAGAATGACAGATTTTTACCTTGTCAGCTCAGGGATTCGATCCAGCAACCTTTTGGTTACTGATCCAATGCTCTAACCACTAGGCTACCTGCCACCCCATATATACCTCTTTATACAGAAAGATATAGGTATAATGTACATCTTTACCTCAGTATTACTGAGCTACGCCCATTACCTCATTGCTGAACTGTTAATACCTCGTTGGCATGGTTGCATTTTTCAAACCTCAGTTGAATTGCAGTTAGATGTGTGGTCTTATAATGTACTGTTGTTCCACTAAAGAATGGAAAGGGAAGGCTTGGAGAAGTTATGAACAGTTTGATCAAGTAGATTAAACCGAGGACAATGCTGCTTCAAATCCACACTGATCTGATGTATTTTCAGTACATTGTTGGTTCCTATAGTTTGAACTTAAGTTTGCAGTGAATGTTTCTTAAAAGACCTCAAGGTCTTGACACTTAGAAGACAAGACTTGTATATTTTAATGCATGATTCAAAAAGTAATTGTGGAAAAGATTTGTCACTGCTTTTTAATTATTTTCGGGTTGTAGTATGTTAGGTTGAGGAGGATGGCTTCCTTTGACTATAAGATTGTATCTGTTTTATGAATAGCCTTACTGGGCTCAATCAAGTTACCTCATGTCAAACAGATTTCAAACAGAAATACATTTGCCTTAAATATTTCAGTATTTTATTAGGACCCTGATTAGCTACTGCTGAAGCAGTACATAACACTATACTAGTAGAGGACATTCAACATGTACTCTGTCTATACTTCCACAGTTGGAAGTATCACAAATAATCAAGAAAACTACCAAGGGCTTAAAGGTAACCTTTGAACTTTGTTATTTATCTGTTTCTGTAGTTAGTTTTTTGTCAGGTTGCAAAATTCTGGTAACTTTACAGGTTTTCAAGAATTCCAGGTTGGAGGATTCCCGGAATCAGGAGTGGATAAAGAGGGCATCTTCTAAACGGGATTTCTGGGAATTGGGGGAAAGTTTATTTGCAACCCTAGCCGGAAGTGTACTTTGGGCTCCATTTGATCCATATGGTGGAAATTCAGCACTATAGAGAAATGAAAGGCAATGTTCCCACATTTCATGGAGACTGGCAGCGGTAACCGTGAATGCAATGTCGACTCAAATCAGAAAGGACCTTTTTCCATTTGAATTGCGCTGAACTTCTTCTGTGCAGATTAAATGGAGCCTCAGTCTATCCAAACTATTAGAAATGGTCTGTGTTCCATCCTCCACAGTAAGGTATCTGGTTGAGCAGTATGGGAGGATTCCAGCATTGGTACTTTTCTTCTCATGGAGATAAACAACCGAAGCCTATCAGTTCATAAGAACATGGTCTTAGACAAATTGACTACATGATCATATTAAAGTCAAACTCCGATAGGTATAATGCTTGTGTTCCACGTTTTCAAAAACTCTCAATAAGCAGCTTTTACCTAATCTGATGAAAAAAATGTTTTTAAAATGACATAAGTCCCAACTTTAAAATGCTTAATCAGATAATTTTGGGTGGAAAAAAAATACTGACTCAAACAGATTTGTTTTACTTTTCCAATGTATAATGTTTGTTGGTGTCTCAGTATGTGGGGAAAAATGTCTCAAGGAAAAAATATTCTGTATTGTGACAATTCTATGCTGTTGTGAAATATACATTATACTGTCAGATGTCTCTGATCCTTAGTCCTAGTCAGGCCATTTGAGCATGGTGCATGGTGAACGGGGTATATTAATCATTTGATACTTTAGGCCATTTACTCTAATTGTGTTCAACCCCAAAAAATTCACTGTATGAAAAACGTTGAGGTCGTTTGACCCTTTTGTGGGGTTTATATAACCTGGAGTCAAGCCTAAATATTGTGCAGTTTCATTTTAAGTGAAATGGAAGGCTGCTCCATATAGATTCCACTTATGAGTGTTTGAAAGGGATAGCAGTGAGATTAGGGGACCCTATACCCTTTATTGACTGGTTGGAAGTGTTTGTGAGCCCTAAATACCACCCTGTTCCCCAGAGCACAGGTGTTAAACTCATTCCACGGAGGGCTGTTTGTTTTCACGTCTTCCTTGTACTTGATTGAGGAATTTAGGTCACCTGGTTGTCTTGTGTTTTAGCAGATGCTCTTATCCAGAGAGACTTGCAGTACTGGTCCCTCGCGGGAATCGATCCCACAATCCAGATGTTGCTAGTGCCATGCTCTACCAACTAGATGCATGGAACCTGGGTTGTCTAGGTCTTAATTGAAAGGAAAAACGAAAAACCTGCAGACACTAGACTAGGCCATCCATGGAATGAGTGACACCCCTGCCCTATAGAGGGCACTACTTTTGACGAGAGTCCTATCAAAAGTTGTGCATTATATAGGGACAAGGGTGCCATTTGGGACTCAAGAAGCATTTTGAAGGATGTTAGGCGACTGTTAACCTGCCGTCTGCTTCTCGTCTATATGGACATAACATTTCCTATGCAGTTTGGGACTTCAATAAAATGTCATTCTTGTATCCAACATCAATTTCCTGATCCGTCTCTTTTTTGAGTCCACTGTTATTCAGGCACTGTAGAATAACAGAAAAGCAGTGTGTCCACATACCAAGAGGTGATCAGTGACCAGGCAAAGCCATGTGTTTAGTGAGGAGTATTCTTATGGCTCAGTCTGGCAGCAGGGAAGGGGAGGCTTTAGGAAGTAACACCCCAGTCTCCTTTATCTCATCACCTGATTTACTGAAGGTACATTACAATGGGTGGTCCAGGTCTCCTCATGTCATGGAACATGTGGGGGGGGGCCTTCCTCTCTGTTCAAGTAAAGGGGAGGCCGATGACAGAGGGCACCATCAGACCAACTTTAATTTGCATTTGTCTAAAACTTTACTGTTACATGTGTACATTAAACAATGTATAAATACAGGTAAACAGGAAAAGATCAATAGTTGGGGTGTTTAATGGCACCCTATTCCAAACCCGATGGGCCCTGGTCAATCAAGAGTTGTACTATGTACCAAAACCAGGTTTTAGTTTGTGTGGTCCTTGTGCCCTCCTCTAAAAAGGACAGACAGCAACCTCTTAACCCCTCCCCCACACAAAGCATATTCCTCCTTTGACATGAGAGCAGCTCAACTCCACCTTCTCCCTCAAGGGTCTGAAAACTATTACAGACCCACCAGCCATATAAATGCAAGTCAGCTTTACTTCTGTAAATAAAATTTATTTTTTTATACAGGTATTTAATTTGCCCCAAGCAAAAGTCAGTCAGTATAGATCATAACGGATGTTGCTGTCACAAATGGAAAGTTAAAACTCTCAGAGAACAGAGAAATCATGTCAGATCTGCCCCAAAGACACTGCAGGTGATAGCCACTGAATAAAGGCTCCATACCAAATGGTACCCAGTTCCTTATATAGGGCACTACTTTTATTAGGGCCCCATCGGGCTCTGGTCAAAAGGAGTGCACTTACATAGGGGATAAGGTGTAATTTGGGCCGTGAACACACTCTTCGTCCACCCGACAGGAGACCTCTGCATTTCATACCAGGACCTGACCTGGAGGGGCTCCGTCTGGGCGCTGAGGAGTTCAATCTCCCTAGATACAGATATAGGATCAGCTTCCTCTCCACCAATGTTAACCATTAGTGGGAGGAAATACAAAGCTGAGTCAAGATCAGCATCTAGGGACAACTTCACCCTACACCGGCACTGAGTTGGGGTCAGCTTGCCTTAAATAAATAATACACTGAGGTGAAGTGATGAGAGGTGGACAGGTGCGTGTTGCTGTGCAATGGGGCAAGGAGGGTTAGGGGAACAAGGGTTGAGGACTCATTTGCGCTGGACTGTTGTGAAGGGTGAGGGCATCTGGATGGGTGGTTGGACAGGCTGGAAGGAGGAGGGAACAGGCTTCTTTCGTGTGTCTGGAGAGGGCGCCTGGAGCACTGAGGGAGGAGCTGGTTACGTTTGATGATCTGTAGGGCGAGCTGTGTGTTCCCTGAGAGAGGAACATAAAGAGAGGAGAGGGGGTGGTAAAGGGAACATAAAGAGGAGAGGGGTGGGGAGAGGGGGGGGGGAACATAAAGAGAGGAGAGGGGGTGGGAACATAAAGTGAGGAGAGGGGGTGGGGACATGGGGAAAAGTGAGGAGAGGGGGGTGGGGACATAAAGGGGCATAAAGAGAGGCAGAGGGAAACGGTGAGATCATACACAGCTCTTAGTAAGGTCATAAGGTCCTGACCCCTGACCTTTCTACACTGGATAGAGGTTGACTGACAGCAGTAATCTGTCATCACTGCCTTTGTGCCAGAGTGTGGCCTTCGGCATTCTACCTGGAGAATTCTAGAACTGGAATGTCAAGAGTTTGACATCAGTCTCAACACTTCCTTGGAACCCCTCCCCCTTACCTCATACTATGCTAGAAAACAATAGTCAATAAGAATCTAGAAAAGACAACTATCATAAGGGCCAGATTGGGAAACCTGAGGGCCCCACATCACAACTTTGCAGGTGGGAATGAGACCCCAGAGAGATGACTCACCGTTCTGCAGCTCCAGGTAGACAGCCAGTAAGATGGCTTCAGGAGGAATCTCCTTGGTGTTCACCATGGAGGCGGCCTGGGAGAGAGGAACAGGTTCACAGACATCTAAACCCAGTCATGTTTGGGATAATAACACATCTGAATGGTTCCAAGAGATAAGTATGTCCTGTAGCTGTGTGTGTGGGCGTGTGCCTGCGAGTATGAACCGTACCTGATGCAGGCACTTGCGGGCCTTCTCATACTCACTCCTCAGACAATAGGCACTGCCCAGGTTGAACAGCATTATGGCCCGGGCTGAGCTCACTGTGCTGGGGTAACACAGAGGAGTCTGCTTCCCTGCTGTACCAACACACAACACACCCTGTCAACACATGATCACTGGATGTCACCTCACACACAGATGGGGAGTCTCTACTGAGACTGCAGGGAGTGTGTTAGGTGATAAGTGTGTGTGTGTATATATACACTCACATGACTCAACAGGCTCCAGATCCCCTTTATCTGGCCCTGTGAACACAAACACACTATCAAACAGTGATCCAGTAGTCATCATGTGACTCAGACATCAAACCATCATGTGGTAAAATGGATAGGTCATTTCAGTTAGGGCAGAATACTGGTTGGGGTGCTGTGTTTTCCAGCAGAGCCATCGATTGGAGGAGGGGTGGGTGTGAGGACTAACCTTGGTCCTGCTCGCTGGACAACACCCCCATGGAGACATCAGTGACATTCTCTGGGTTGAGGTGACCGATGGCCTCTGAGATCCGGTCCAGGGATATGAGGGCCTCTGCAGCATACAGGTGTCCCAGGAACCTGGAACAGAGAGACAGAGGATGCACCGTCAGACAGAATCAGATGCACCATTGACTCACTAGTATTGGGGCTTGTTCATGGGGATGTGAACATAGCTAATTGTATTTACTGTCAAAAAGGTGATCTACCATGAAACTTCAATTAACAGCCCGGGCGTTAAATCACTCAACACAACACACTTCTTAGAGACTTCTATTTGAGCCGGATTCTTTGTCCTTAATGCACACAGCTTTTGCATTGTTAATTGTTTAATTCCAGCATTATTTATTTGAATTTTACCCCTTTTTCATGGAATCCAATTGTTTAGTAGCTGTACTATCTTGTCTCATCGCTAAAACTCCCGTACGGGCTCGGGAGAGACGAAGGTTGAAAGTCATGCGTCCTCCGATACACAACCCAACCAAGCCGCACTGCTTCTTAACACAGCGCCATCCAGCCTGGAAGCCAGCCGCACCAATGCGCCGGAGGAAACACCGTGCACCTGGCCACCTTGGCTAGCGCACACTGCGCCCAGCCCGCCACAGGAGTCGCTGGTGCGCGATGAGACAAGGACACCCCTACCGACCAAGCCCTCCCTAACCCGGGCGATGCTAGGCCAATTGTGCGTCTCCCCACGGACCTCCCGGTTGCGTCCGGTTACGACAGAGCCTGGGCGCGAACCCAGGGACTCTGATGGCACAGCTGGTGCTGCAGTACAGTGCCCTTAACCACTGCGCCACCCGGGAGGCCCAATTCCAGCATTATTTTAATCAATTTCCTACACGGTCAGGTTTATTTTGTCTTAGTATGCGCCTCTATAAAAATGTACGAGTCTCCTTTATGACTGTGCATTTTCAGCAGTTCTTACTTTTGCCACTAGAGGGTGGTCGGACAATTTTCTGTACTCCTAAAGTTTTGTGTTTTTGTGCTGGCCGGTTAGCTAGCAGTTATTAGCGCTTTCTATCTGCCGATAAAAACGGATGATTGCCATAATTGATTTTTTATGTCACAAATCACAAATCAAACATTAAACCTCGTAAACGATGAATGGTAATCACGTAAACAGTTAATTTGCTGAAATGTCTGCTGTTGCCTAGCTATTAAATGGGACTGGTGGCTATTTGATACTGAGTTTTACAGTATGTACAGGTGCGACCTAATATATTGGCACCCCTGCACTTTCCTTAAATAATTCCCCTATTCTCAAATCAATTTGACATTACGTTTTTTACCCTGAACATTGTTATTGGATTTTCAACATTGCAGAACCAAATTTAGTTTTGTAAACTTGAGCCAAGATGAATTTACAATTTAGAAAATAAAGACCAACGACAAAATGATTGGCACCCCGGAGTTGAAACTTGCACAGCCTTTAGCCAAGATAACGGCAGACAAACACTTCTTGTAGCCATCAATGAACTTGCTGCACCTTTCTACTGACAATTTGGCCCCCTTTCAGCAGCAATCTGCTCTAATTCTTTCATGTTTGAGGGTGCCCTCCACCTACTGGTGTTTTCAGATCTCACCACAGGTTATGGATGTACATGGTGTGGTGACCAAAAGTTTATTTACCGATTTTTTTACTTATTTTAGAAGAAATACATTAACCCTCCACATCCAGCATTCTCCACATTCTGGGGTGAGGAGGACAGCAGGATACCCCGTAGTATGTCATTAACCCTCCACATTCTGGGGTGGGGTGAGGAGGACAGCAGGATACCCCCCTAGTATGTCATTAACCCTCCACATTCTGTGGTGAGGACAACAAAATGACCGCACCCAAATCTGAAATTAACCCTCCACATTACGGAGCACAGCAGGATACCCCCCTAGTCTGTCATTAACCCTCCACATTCTGGGGTGAGGAGGACAGCAGGATACCCACCCTAGTATGTCATTAACCCTCCACATTCTGTGGTGAGGAGGACAGCAGGATACCGCCCCTAGTATGTCTATTAACCCTCCACATTCTGTGGTGAGGAGGACAGCAGTCTAGTATGTCATTAACCCTCCACATTCTGGGGTGAGGAGGACAGCAGGATACCCCTAGTCTGTCATTAACCCTCCACATTCTGTGGTGAGGACAGCAAAATGACCGGAAATTAACCCTCCACATTATGCAGTGAGCAGGATACCCCCTAGTCTGTCATTAACCCTCCACATTCTGTGGTGAGGAGGACAGCAGGGACATGGTCAATTAATCCTCCCGGATACCCCCCCTAGTCTGTCATTAACCCTCCACATTCTGTGGTGAGGACAGCAAAATGACCACACCCAAATCTGAAATTAACCCTCCACATTATGCAGTGAGGACAGCAGGATACCCCCTAGTCTGTCATTAACCCTCCACATTCTGTGGTGAGGAGGACAGCAGGAAGGAGGACCCCTAGTGCAGTAACTAGGGACATGGTCTGTTAACCCTCCACATTATGCAGTGAGCATACCCCACTAGTCTGTCATTAACCCTCCACATTCTGGGGTGAGGAGGACAGCAGTGCAGTCTAGGGACATGGTCTGTAATTAACCCTCCGCATTCTGTGGTGAGGAGGACAGCAGGATACCCCCTACTCTGTCATTAACCCTCCACATTCTGTGGTGCAATCCAAGGAAGGAGGAGGGACTGACGGGAAGTCTGTGGTCATGAAGTCATTAAGTAGTCTGAAGAGTCAAGAGGTCTGCTAGGGCCACATTACCATTACCAGACGGTGAGTCATGTTGAGTGCTGTAAGCTTTGGGGGAGGGGGTAAGTCATATGGAGGTTAATGAAGTGATAACAAGAGGTGCATGGGTAGCGGGAAGGAGGGGGAGAGGAAGAATCAAAGAGGTGTTGAGGGGAAAGGGGAGTGAGGATGAAAGGCTAAGGGAAAAGGGGATAGAGGAATGAGGTCCATCTGGTGTAAGAGTTTATCTGAGTGGGGAAAGAGATAGAGAGACAGATGGATAGAGAGAGACAGATTGATAGAGAGAGACGGATGGATAGAGGTCTTACTTGAGTGATCCAGACAGCTTGGTCTGGTGAAGGAGCTTCTCTGCATGGTTCAGGGCCATCAGGTTGTCTCCTAACACCAGGGCCACGTAGGCACTGCAGGCCAGGAGGGAACACCTAGAGACAACACCATATAGGAGGACCCAGTCAGCACGCCCAGGACAACAACAGATCACACCAATCCCGCACTGGGAAACATAGTGGGTTGCATAACTTTCAGATGTGGGGGAATATCATTCTATATTGAAATGAATACTAATTAAACAATACATTCAGTTCTTTCAATTATTTTTCTTGGTTAAAG
This sequence comes from Oncorhynchus keta, assembly GCF_023373465.1. Taxonomy (NCBI): domain Eukaryota; kingdom Metazoa; phylum Chordata; class Actinopteri; order Salmoniformes; family Salmonidae; genus Oncorhynchus; species Oncorhynchus keta. The sequence continues at coordinate 57,464 of NW_026289563.1, read as the reverse complement.
AAAAGTGCAGGTGGGGAGAGTCTGGACTGTAGTGGTCGTGTCTCTCCCAGGCCTCTCACTGGTTGGCAACAGAACACTCAGGGATTCCAGGAAATAAACCCAAGTAGTTGACGGGGCTGCTCGTAAACTTTCCCTGTGGGGTCAGCCCTTCATTCAGCACATCCTCCCCAACTCTACCCCCTCCTAATGAAAAGTGGAGGGCAAGCTTTGTCCAATTAGTCCAGAGAACAGAGACCCAGGAGGACCAGGGCAAACAGAGACCCAGGAGGACCAGGGCAACAGAGACCCAGGAGGACCAGGGCAAACAGAGACCCAGGAGGACCAGGGCAAACAGAGACCCAGGAGGACCAGGGCAAACAGAGACCCAGGAGGACCAGGGCAAACAGAGACCCAGGAGGACCAGGGCAAACAGAGACCCAGGAGGACCAGGGCAAACAGAGACCCAGGAGGACCAGGGCAAACAGAGACCCAGGAGGACCAGGGCAAACAGAGACCCAGGAGGACCAGGGCAAACAGAGACCCAGGAGGACCAGGGCAAAGAGACCCAGGAGGACCAGGGCAAAGGGGACAGGAGGACCAGGGCAGGGGACAGAGAATGGAAAAACAGAAGGGGAAAAGGATAAAGGATTATTAACTGACTGGGGGAGACAGGAAGGGGAGAAAAGGATTATTAACTGACTGGGGAGACAGGAAGGGGAGAAAGGATTATTAACTGACTGGGGGAGACAGGAAGGGGGGGGAGAAAGGGGGGATTATTAACTGACTGGGGAGACAGGAAGGGGAGAAAGGATTATTAACTGACTGGGGAGACAGGAAGGGGAGAAAGGATTATTAACTGACTGGGGGAGACAGGAAGGGGAGAAAGGATTATTAACTGACTGGGGAGACAAGGAGAAAGGGACTGAGAAAGGAAGGGGAGAAAGGATTATTAACTGACTGGGGAGACAGGAAGGGGAGAAAGGATTATTAACTGACTGGGGGACAGGAAGGGGAGAAAGGATTATTAACTGAAGACAGGAGAAAAGGATTATTAACTGACTGGGGGAGACAGGAAGGGGAGAAAGGATTATTAACTGACTGGGGGAGACAGGAAGGGGAGAAAGGATTATTAACTGACTGGGGGAGACAGGAAGGGGAACAGAAAGGTCTGGGCAGAGAGTCTCTCTTACCTGAGGTTTTCAACCTCCTGTTTCCTCAGAGGTGAAGACGGTGCTGCAGAAAGGAACTTGTCTCCTTCTTGACCCTTCCCACTGTCAAACCAACGATAAGGGCGTCAGGGAAATGGAAAGAAAGATACTTCCTGTAAAGTTATTCTTCTATAAGAGGACATGGAGAGCTGAATCCTTGTTAATAGTCTATAATCTTAACCACAGTGCTCTACAAAAATAGATTTGACAAGGCATGTTTTAGCACCAATCTCAGGGTGAGATGAGACACTGACCTGCAGGCGTCGCTGTTCTCTGAGCCGCTCTCTGTGCTGCCTGACTGGCTGGTTGTCTTGGAGCCGTTCTCTGCCTTGTTCTCCTGCTGCTGGTGATCAGGGAGGAGGACAAGGCCGTTCCTCAGACAGATCGCTGCAAACTCCATACTGGCCACCGGAATGGCTGCAGACTGCCCATCACTACACACACCCACATTTAGGAGAGGAAACAGTAAACCAAGAGGTTAATGGAGATATAGTAATGATCAACATCTTGAGTTGTCTCAGAGTACCCTCTAATTTCAGCAATCACTACCACGTAAACAAATGTTTTAGCGCCATCTCCTGGACAGCACTGGTTAGGTTCATAGGGAGAGGGAAAACGGACCTGTAGATTGTGTTCTGGGTGGACTGTGATGCCAGGATGATCTTGCGATGGTAGCCCTGCCCAACGATGGCCTGAACAATGCCCTTTTTACTCGGAAGACCCTTGTTGTCTTGTTCTAAGCTCTGGAAAAATAACAAAATGCAACATTTGAATGTTGTTAAGTTTTATTTCACTGTAAGAAAACAAGTGTGTGTGTGAGTGTGTGTTTTTAAAAATCACAACTCACACCCTTGTTGGCAGCAATGCAGCACTCTGCCAACCGTAACCAGAGGCCAGGGTTAGAGTGGTACACCTGCACAGCATCCATCAGGCAGTCGAAAGCCGCCAGGGGCCGGCCGATGTGCAGCAGCTGGATCCCACAGTTATACAGCAACTCATAACGCTTGTTGGCCAGCAGCGCACACATGGGGATGCCCGAGAACTGCTTAGCTGGAAGGACAGAGAGACAACAGAGCTAGTCGGCGTACAATGACAGGAGAAACATGTAGGACCAGTTTCCCAGACACAGATTAAACTAGTCCTGCACTAAGATACCATTTTGATGTCCGAATCGGCATTTAACATACTTTTAAGTCCAAGACTACGCTTATTCTGTGTCCGAGAAACTGTCCTGTGGCTTTGAATGGCGTTAAACCCAGTTTGTTGACTCACATTGCCCGTTCCCCGTCGCCCCACCGTCCCCCAGCTGTGCACACGTGTGGTCGTTCTCCTGCAGGGCCTTTTTGAAGTAGAATATGCCTAGGTTGTGTTTCCCCATGGCAAAGTGTATGCAACCCAGATTGTTCCAGAACATACAGCGCACACATTCACCTGATGGTAGAAACAAACAAGACAGAACATTTAGCGGAAGTTCACTTTCATATAGGGAAGTGGCTCCCAAACTTTATAGTCCCGTACCCCTTCAAACATTCAACCTCCAGCTGCGTACCCCTCTAGCACCAGGGTCAGCTGTACCCCTCTAGCACCAGGGTCAGCACACTCTCAAATGTTGTTTTTGCCATCATTGTAACCCTGCCACACATACATTATACAATGCTTTCATAAAACATAAGAATGAGTGTGAGTTGTCGTCATAACGCGGCTCATGGGAAGTGACAAAGAACTCTTATAGGACCAAATCAAATCAATAATTTAGCTTTCTTACATATAAACTTAATTTGTTAATCGAGAATTGTGAAAAACTCACCACAAGTTAATGAGAAGGGTGTGCGTGAAAGTATGCACATAAATCTGCAATGTTGGGTTGTATTAGAGAGAGTCACAGTCATATCATATTCCACACAGTCTGTGCCTGTATTTAGTTTTCATGCTAGTGAGGGCCGAGAATCCACTCTCACATAGGTACGTGGTTGCAAAGGGCATCAGTGTCTTAACAGCATGATTTTCCAAGGCAAACTGAGTGCAGCCCAATCCAGAAATCTGCCAGTGGCTTCTGATTAAATTCAATTTTCACAGAACCGCTTGCTGCAATTTCAATGAGGCTCTCTTGCTCAGATGTGTAAGTGACTAGTAAGTAATAAGTGCTCAGTAAGTGGACTAGAGGCAGGGCATGAAAGGGATAACAAATCCAATAGTTTGTGTCGTCCATTTTAGGAAAGTACCTGTGTAATTACGCACCCAACTCATTCAGGTGCTTCGCTATATCACATTAGACATCGTCTGTAAGCTTGAGTTCATTGGCACAAAAAAATAAATCATACAATGATTGAAAGACCTGTGTTAAGACCTTGTTAATGCAGACAGAGAAGAGCTCCAACTTCTTAATCATAGCCTCAATTTTGTCCCACATGAATATAGTTGCGGAGAGTCCCTGTAATCCCACCTAGATTCAGATCATTCAGCCTAGAAAAACATCACTCAGATAGGCCAGTCGTGTGCAAAACTTTCGTCATGCAAGCGGTCAGACAAGTGAAAATTATGGCCAGTAATGAAAAGTTTAAGCTGGTCTCTCAATTCAAAAAAGCATGCCAATACTTTGCCCCTTCATAACCAGGGCACTTCTGTTGTAAAAGCGGTACATGGTCGCTGCCCATATCATTGCATAATGCAGAAAATACACGAGAGTTCAGGGGCCTTGCTTTAACAAAGTTAAACATTTTCACTGTAGTGTCCAAACCGTCTTTCAAGCTGTCAGGCATTCCTATGGCAGCAAGAGCCTCTCAGTGCATACTGCAGTGTACCCAAGAGCCTCTCAGTGCATACTGCAGTGTACCCAAGAGCCTCTCAGTGCATACTGCAGTGTACCCAAGAGCCTCTCAGTGCATACTGCAGTGTACCCAAGAGCCTCTCAGTGCATACTGCAGTGTACCCAAGAGCCTCTCAGTGCATACTGCAGTGTACCCAAGAGCCTCTCAGTGCATACTGCAGTGTACCCAAGAGCCTCTCAGTGCATACTGCAGTGTACCCAAGAGCCTCTCAGTGGATGCTGCAGTGTACCCAAGAGCCTCTCAGTGGATGCTGCAGTGTACCCAAGAGCCTCTCAGTGGATGCTGCAGTGTACCCAAAAGCCTCTCAGTGGATGCTGCAGTGTACCCAAGAGCCTCTCGGTGGATGCTGCAGTGTACCCAAGAGCCTCTCAGTCAGTGGATGCTGCAGTGTACCCAAGAGCCTCTCAGTGGATGCTGCAGTGTACCCAAGAGCCTCTCAGTGCATGCTGCAGTGTACCCAAGAGCCTCTCAGTGGATGCTGCAGTGTACCCAAGAGCCTCTCAGTGGATGCTGCAGTGTACCCAAGAGCCTCTCAGTGGATGCTGCAGTGTACCCAAGAGCCTCTCAGTGGATGCTGCAGTGTACCCAAGAGCCTCTCAGTGGATGCTGCAGTGTACCCAAGAGCCTCTCAGTGCATGCTGCAGTGTACCCAAGAGCCTCTCAGTGCATGCTGCAGTGTACCCAAGAGCCTCTCAGTGCATACTGCAGTGGCACCTCTCATGTGCATGTACTGCCTCTCAGTGGATGCTGCAGTGTACCCAAGAGCCTCTCAGTGCATACTGCAGTGTGCTGCAGTGTACCCAAGAGCCTCTCAGTGCATGCTGCAGTGTACCCAAGAGCCTCTCAGTGGATGCTGCAGTGTACCCAAGAGCCTCTCAGTGCATGCTGCAGTGTACCCAAGAGCCTCTCAGTGCATGCTGCAGTGTACCCAAGAGCCTCTCAGTGGATGCTGCAGTGTACCCAAGAGCCTCTCAGTGCATGCTGCAGTGTACCCAAGAGCCTCTCAGTGCATACTGCAGTGTACCCAAGAGCCTCTCAGTGTGCATACTGCAGTGTACCCAAGAGCCTCTCGGTGCATACTGCAGTGTACCAAGAAGCCTCTCAGTGCATACTGCAGTGTACCCAGAGCCTCTCAGTGCATACTGCAGTGTACCAAAGAGCCTCTCAGTGCATGTACTGCAGTGTACCCAAGAGCCTCTCGGTGCATACTGCAGTGTACCAAAGAGCCTCTCGTGCATACTGCAGTGTACCAAAGAGCCTCTCAGTGCATACTGCAGTGTACCAAAGAGCCTCTCAGTGCATGCTGCAGTGTACCAAAGAGCCTCTCGGTGCATACTGCAGTGTACCCAAGAGCCTCTCAGTGCATACTGCAGTGTACCAAAGGGTCTCTCAGTGGATGCTGCAGTGTACCCAAGTGGCTGAAAGCAAATGCTTGCACGCGCGTTACCACTCCACTATGTCTCCCGGCCATGGCTTTGCACCATCAGTACAGATAAAGGCTCAACACATCTTGACCACCAAAAAGTCCATTTGATGTCACAAAGCTGTCCAGTACTTTAGAAATATTCTTTCCTGTTGTCCTGGTTTGAAGAGACAAGCTTTTTAACCACCCCATAAATGTAACGACATATACCAGGAGCTGTTGGACACATCGAGCTATAATGGCGAATTCACTGGCTTGTATGCGACAGTACTTAGTTTCAAAACATCTCCTGCCATGTCACTGATGCGTTGTGAAACAGTGTTGTTTGATGAAGACATTGTCTGTATAGTTTTGGGGGCCTTTTCCCCCAGCCATATCCGCGGCAGAAGCAAGAATGAAGTCCTCCACAATAGTATGAGGCTTGCCTGTCCTAGCCACTCGGTAGCTCACCATATAAGAAGCTTCTAGCCCCTTCTTATTAATGGTATCTGTTGCTTTTATATGTCTTACTACTCAAAAGTCGTCTTTATTCTCACTCAAAAAACTCCTGTGGCTATTTCACTGAACACTAGATGGTTTCATTTTATTTCTGTCATTGAAACTAGGCTACTCAAGAGCTGAAAAAGACCCTCACCCAAATGTATAGACCCATTGGAAAAAATAAAAGCAGTTTACATGTATTTATTTTTAAAAATGTGAATCACATTTATTTGGCGTACCCCCGACGGCATTGCGTGCACCCCAGTTTGGGAACACCTGATATAGGTAATACTCAATTGTGCTCTGTCGCTAACAGGACAGTCCTAAACCCTTTTCACACCATCTAGACAACCTGATCCATATAGTCCTGAATCGGATATATACTTTTACATAGTCTTTTCCAGCACGTTCAACAACTATGTTGAATGTATGACCAGGTAAACAGGGGTCTAAACATACCTGTTTTGATGGCCCCAGGGTGCTCTGCGATGTTGGAGCTGTTTAAGAGCTTCACTGCTTTGCGGTAGTTTCCTCTCAGGTACTCAAAGTTACTCTTGAGGAAGAGTGAGGAAGCAGACTAGTGGGAGATGAAGGAAACACAGGTTGGCATGGAAACATTGACATTCTAGTCATTTAGCAGATGCCCTCATCCAAAAGGACTTACAATCAGTGCATTCGACTGAAGCAGGGAAAGGAAGGAAGGGGATGTTTGGGAGAGAGCAGGTTTAGTAAGCCAGTTTAATAACCTGGTTCCAGATCATTTCGTGCCATCTTTCTAACTCCTATGGTCATTGTCACGTGTTGTGCAGGGTTGTTAAAATATTTCAACAGACCCTCAGGACCAGGCTGATTATCAATGTGTTTGCTTAGCATAATCATGACTCACATTCTAACAATGACCTTCACCAGACTTGATCTCCCTTTTGCAGGCCTTTGAAGACTTCATCTGAATGTACGCTCGCACTTTGTACTGTGGACAGGAAGAACGACAAGTGTGTAACAAAAAGCAAAGTAATTCAAAGCTGCTTCCGGTTCATTTCTCCACCTCAGGAAAAGGATTGGTGTTGAACACTGGTGCATTTTGATTTGCCGCTGATCGCGCCATGAACTCTGCCTTCTGGTTCCACCATCTTTGTTGACACCTGCAATATCGTGGCTATATATCATCAATGTTTGGGAAAATAACCATTGCATTAAGAAAATATAGACTTCAAATGTCTCTCAGTAAGTGAAGTTTAAAACCATTAGCAAAATAGCCTGCACTCAGATGTAACTAGCGTAAGCTCAGTAAGATATTTTTTTGGGGTAAACAAAAATTATGTGACACCCAAAGTAGGAGTGTATTGTGTTTGGTTCAAAGGTGACCTTTACACTGACCCAACATTGACCAACGCTCCAACATTTGCCACCAACCGCCAAATCACACCTATTCAATTCTGTGTTTGTTGGTCAATGTTGTGTCAGTGTGTAAGCGCCTGAAGTATATTTTAGTAACCTGTCCTCCAGTAAGCTCCCTGGAGATTATCCTGAATGAGGTCTGCTGGCTCTCCACTACCGGGTCCCTGTGAATGTAGAACTTGCACTGTGCCTGAAATATTACTCTGGACATGACAGACAACCTCAATGTGAGTACACACGCAGATAGCAGATCTTTGCCGCAACACAAGAACCTTACAGTTGCTACTAAGAATAACATATCTGCTTTAGGAAGAACAGTCCTTTCTCCAAGAGGTGGAAAAATAAATTCAACATACATGAGCACAGTAACAAACATCAGAACATCATGGGTCAAAGTCAGAAACATGACACCCGAGAATGGCATGCTAGCACACCCTTTTAGAGGGACACGACCTCCCTTTGCCGTTTTGTTATTTCTGTACAGACAGTTTCTCCAGCAGCAAGGAGATGGAGGGCCTTCTCTGGCTGGTACTTAGCAGGTACAGATCCACCAGCAAGAAGCAGACCGCCAGAGCAAACTTCTTCTAGGACAAATAACACCATCAAGCTAAACTGTTGGGCTGCAAAGGCAGATTCATCAGAACATTGCCAGTTGCTGTGACTATGTGTGCGTGTGAGTGTGTGTACTGTGTAGTCATGCAATACATTTCAATGTTTGTGTTCTCTGACAAGAGCTTATAGTCTGACAAATACTACTGTCCATATAAAAACACCAAAACATACCAAACGCTCCAGAAAATGGTACAGCCTCTCTCCGATAGCAATAGCTTCAGAGTACTGTCTCATGTGGTAGTGAAATGATAGCTTGATTGTAGTAGAGAAGACTGTTTTCTACATCATCCAAACCATCAATATCCTCCATTGAAGTGAACCTTGATAGACAAAAAGATGCATGAATGTTAAGTATTAGCCAACGTAATGAACTATTGTGTACATCTGTGAATATATTCATCAAGAATCAAGACATTTAAAAACAGGAATCAACGATACTAGAATATGTTTAATACATTTATTTCATGCGGTCATTGAGAGACTGGATAAAAGGTTTCAACGCATAGTCACCTGGTTTTTCATTGCAATAAGAGTCTGCTTCAGTGTGCATGTGGTGGTTTGGCCGCTTCTTGTAGAATTCAGCTATTGCTTTATTCAAAGCATCTTGTAGTCCTCCTGTTCAACTCTTGCAGCTTCCCAAGGTGTTTCAAAAGAGTCCTCATAGTTTCCAGCCTGTGAGTAAACAAATTAAAATAAAAAATGTAACAAAAAAACTTGTGAATAGTTGCATCAACAAATGTAAACAAACATATGTAAAATGTCAAATGTAAACAAACATAAATCAGATAGGTTTGATAGATGGAGTTGAAGCCAAGTTGGGCTAACTCCCTAGATTGCACAATTTGCAGCAAACTGTTAATGGTAAATAAATGCGACGTTACCGTAAACGCCTAACGCATTTGCAGCTATTGCTTTTTCTTTGGTCTGAAATCCCAGGGGAAGAAGTGTTATCATGCTGACTTGAATTAAAAATATTAAAACAAAAAATGTATATATAGCCCATTTAGATAGCTAATAATGCCAACTGTTTGCTGCCAAGTCATAACATAATGTTAAAACCAAGTTCGCTAGGTCCAAATTCTGGTGGGAAAGTGACAGTTAGCATTCATGAGATACGCTAGTCAACATTGCTGACATGACAAGTTTGGAACTAGCAAGCTAGTGAATAGGTAGTCGAGTGTGCCAATGTTGGCACACGTGACACAATTAACAACTAGCTAGCTAACTAAATAGTTGTTTATTGGCATGTTTAGTTAGTAAATATAAATTCATAGCTAGTTAGGCTACCAAACGCAGCTAGCGCAAGGACACTGGAAGGAAGCTAGTTAGGGCAACACTGGCGTTTGCTAATATCAGCTAGCAAACAACCGATGGTTGGCAAATGTAAAGCCCATGTAAATGCTGTTGGATGATTAAACTAGTGTTTGTACTAGCTAGCTATCCGTACAGTTAGCAAGATAGAAATAACCGCGTTAGCATACCACTTTATTTAACACATATTAGCTAGCAAGCTAGTCACTCTCCCACCTGTGCTGTTATCTGCCATTTCGGGGATCTCAAAGCTTTAATCTGATGGAAATGCCCCAGCCAGAAGGTTTACTAAGATAACATTGGGACAAAACAATTCGCTTTACTATGTTAGCTAGCCAAGATGATAAATGTAAGTACTCACCGTTCGTAATAGAACAATATATCCGAAATCTGACCGCTCAAATGCTTTTTTTTCAGTGTTCCGCCATTGAAATGACGCTTGAAGTAAACAAATCTGAAAGAGGGGCAGCTCGTGACACAGATGCCTGTCAACACAGATAAATAGTACCATCTACCGGTATGGAGGAAAATTCAAGAAAAGTGTATTACTCAAAGCCTGGTCCCCATCCCATACATCAAATGATGTGGTCACTCACTGTAAAATAAAATAATCCTGCGTATTCATTTGCATTACCGGGTCAGAAGACATACATGATCTGCACAACTTAATAAAAACCAAAGCTAATAAAATATTTTGCATCAGTTTTCAATAACTCGCACCCCCTAACTTATCTCCACACGGTGGCAGTAAATGATCATTATTGATACATGATGATGCCCCGCAGACTGGAAAGTAAGAAAGTCAGAGAAAAAAAATAAAATATAAAGTAGGCCTGATCGTTGCATTTGCTTCGATTCAAAATCATGCATATTTGACACTGGTGAAATGTTGTTTACAAAATGATGTTATCTCACTATAAAAGGGCTGCACTATACTGTCGTGAAGCTCCAGGGGAGGACAATATAACTAACAAAGTAAACCAATTGTGTACTGCAGGCTAATAATGAAAATCAATTAAGCATCATTACAGAATCTCTCTCCATTTCTCTGTCTCATCAAAAGGAAGTTAATAAAAAGACTAATGGCTTTTTAATTGTATTTCACTCAGGCAATTCCACACAGTCTGTGGTTCTTTGAATAAAGGACCCAGAGTAAGATCGGTTATTTGGCAAAGTCAAAAGAAATAGAAGATGCTGGAAGATGTTTGAAACCCAGTGGCAGTTCCTGCTCTCAATAGTGAAGACTCGAAGGAGAGACTTGGCAAGAACAGCTGAAATATGCAAAGGAAACAACAGTCCATCACTACATTAACACATGAAGGTCAGTCAAGCCAGAAAATGTCAAGAACGAGAAAGTTTCTTCAAGTGCAGTCGCAAAACCATCAAGCGCTATGATGAAACTGGCTCTCATGAGGATCGCCACAGGAAACAAAGACCCAGAGTTAGCACTGCTGCACAGGATAAGTTCATTAGAGTTACCAGCCTCAGAAATTGCAGCCCAAATAAATGCTTCACTGAGTACAAGTAGACACATCTCAACATCAACTGTTCAGAGGAGACTGTGTGAATCAGGCCTTCATGGTTGAACTGCTGCAAAGAAACCACTACTAAAGGTCACAAATAATAATAAGAGACTTGCTTGGGCCAAGAAACACGAGCAATGGACATTAGACCGGTGGAAATCTGTCCTTTGGTCTGATGAGTCCAAAATTTGTGAAATGCAGAGTAGGTGAACGGATGATCTCTGTATGTGTGATTCCCACTGTGAAGCATGGAGGAAGAGGTGTGATGTGTGGGGTACTTTGCTGGTGACACTGTCAGTGGTTATATAGAATTTAAGGCACGCTTTAACCAGCCTGGCTACCACAGCATTCTGCAGCGATACGCCATCCCATATGATTTCCGCTTAGTGGGACCATCATTAGTTTTCAACAATATAATGACCCAACACACATCAAATCAAATCAAATGTTATTAGTCTCATGCGCCGAATACAACAGTGAAATGCTTGCTTACGAGCCCCCTAACCAACAATGCAGTTTAAAAACAAATACAGATAAGAATAATAAGGAAAAGTAACAAGAAAATTAAAGAGCAGCAGTAAAATAACAATAGCGAGACTATATACGTACCGGTACAGAGTCAATGTGCAGGGGCACCGGTTAGTTGAGGTAATATGTACATGAAGGTAGAGTTATTAAAGTGACTATGCCTAGATGACAACAACAGAGGGGCAATGCAAAATACTCTGGGTAGCCATTTGATTAGATGTTCAGGAGTGTTATGGCTTGGGGGTAGAAGCTGTTGAGAAGCCTCTTGGACCTAGACTTAGCGCTCAGTACTGTTGCCGTCGGTAGCAAAGAGAACAGTCTATGACTAGGTGGCTGGAGTCTTTGACAATTTTCTCCGGCCTTCTCTGACACTGCCTGGTATAGAGTTCCTGGATGGCGGGAAGCTTATTCCAGTGATGCATTGGGTCGAGTTCCGCACTACCCTCTGTAGTGTCGTGCGGCGGGAGGCCGAGCAGTTGCCATACCAGGCAGTGATGCAACCATGCCTCTATGGTGCAGCTGTAGAACTTTCGAGGATCTGAGGACCCATGCCAAATCTTTTCAGTCTCCTGAGGGGAATAGGTTTTGTCGCTTCACTCTTCACAATGTCTTGGTGTGCTTGGAACATGTTAGTTTGCTGGTGATGTGGACACCAAGGAACTTGAATCTCTCAACCTGCTCCACTGCAGCGCTGTCGATGAGAATGGGGGCATGCTTGGTCCTCTCCTCCAGGCTGTGTAAGGGCTTGGTTTGACCAAGAAGAGTGATGGAGTGCTACAGATGACCTGTCCTGGTTTGGGATGAGTTGGATCGCAGAGTGAAGGAAAGCAGCCAAATATGCTCAAAGTATATTAAAAATATATATATATTTTTTTAACCTTTGTTTAACCAGGCAAGTCAGTTAAGCAAACATATTCTTATTTTCAATGACGGCCTGGGAACAGTGGGGTTAACTGCCTGTTAAGGGGCAGAACGACAGAACGACCTTGTCAGCTCGGGGTTTGAACTCGCAACCTTCCGGTTGCTAGTACCAACGCTCTAACCACTAGGCTACGCTCCTTCAAGATTGTTGGAAAAGCATTCCAGGTGAAGCTGGATGAGAGAATACCGAAAGTGTGCAAACCTGTCATCAAGGCAAAGGGTGGCTACTTTTGAAGAATCTAAAATCTAACATGTTTTTTATTTGTTTAACACTTTTTGGTTACTACATGATTCCATGTGTGTTTATGTCATAGTTTTGATGTCTTCACTATTATTCTACAATGTAGAAAATATTACAAAATAAAGACAAACCCTTGAATGGTGTGTCCAAACTTTTGACTGGTTCTGTATTTCAAAGTTTAAGATGTGTACCAAATAATAACTATCTTGATTTAAGCATAAACATTTTAGGATTTTTTTCCATCAACAAATTAGTTTGAAAGTGAGTGATAACAATATGGAACATTTGTAATATTACTCTGTAGAACCACTGTTTAGAATCATTGAGATCCTAATTATACAGTCTCAGCACACTGATGGCTGTGTTTGTATGTATTACCAGTGGGAAATTCCTGTATTCCTTTGTTCCTGAGTATTCTAACCCATGCGGGTCTCATCCTGTTCTCACTATACAATAGCTCCCTTTACCCATGAGAGAGGCCAGCAGACGGTGTATGGGGATTGGTTAGATTCATATGCATCTCAGCTCTGCAATGTAGTATATGGTTAAACCCACAGATACCCAAAGATTTTTGAGTTGTTTTTTATTGTTTATCAAACATTTGTTTAAACCTTTATTAACTAGGAAAGTTAGTAGCCTAGTGGTTAGAGTGTTGGACTAGTAACCGGAAGGTTGTGAATTCAAACCCCCGAGCTGACAAGGTACAAATCTGTCGTTCTGCCCCTGAACAAGGCAGTATACCCACTGTTCCTAGGCCGTCATTGAAAATAAGAATTTGTTCTTAACTGACTTGCCTAGTTAAATAAAGATTTTTTTTTTTAATTAAGAACATATTCTTATTTACAATGACAGCCTAGGAACAGTGAGCTAACTGCCTTGTTCAGGGCTGAACGACAGATTTTAAACAAATCACCCTGTCATCTCAGGGATTTGAACTTGTAACCCTGTCATCTCAGGGATTTGAACTTGTAACCTTTCAGTTACTGGCCCAGTGCTCTAACCACTAGGCTGGTTTGACTGAGGAAGGTGAAAGGGTAAAGATTCTAATTCACAATATTTTTTCCCTCTCAATCCTGAAGAATACTTTTCAGTGAAATGTCAAAGTTAGCTCAGACTCTCTGTCAGGTATAGATGTCACCCAGTATTGGATATAATTGTGAAAAGGTCAATGGAAGAAGTAACATAACAATATGATCAAGCTGTGCTACGGACTGGGGCCATTTTTTACTAATATCTGACACATATTTGACACATACTGTCTAATTTCTCAAAGGTGGTGGCTATATGTTTTCACCACAATCCCTCACAAAACAATTTTCATTAAAATGTCAGACAATATTGTATAAATTCTTAAAAAGGAGAGCAAAGAAAGGTATGAGGACAGTCAAAGGAGAATATAACAGGGCAGTATCTCCTAAACTGCTACACTTCTCCTGAACTTCTGACTTGAAGGAAATGATGACGCTGAGACAGAGAGATAAACTACTCAGGTTCAGGTGGAATTGTGATTGACTGTGGAGAATGGGAAAGGATGACTATTTTATGGATTTGGGCAATAGGGGAAATTTAGACATTCTGGCTAAGTGAAACATTATTACACCAATACCATTTTTAACAAGAAAACGAGGACATTGAAATGAAGAGCTCAAAACGTTAAAAAATATGATTTAATGTGTTTACTTCAGTTCTTGAGATAAAGTGGCTCTGTTGGTCTGGTAATCGATTCCACTGTGATTTGGAGCAGAGGATTCTAGGTAACTGCTTGGGGTGCACAATCAAAATCAAATCCAATTTTATTGGTCACATACACATGGTTAGCAAATGTTATTGCGACTGTAGCGAAATGCTTGTGCTTCTAGTCCCGAAAGTGCAGCAATATCTAACATGTAATCTAACAATTCCACAACAACTATAAGAATATATACAAATAAATATATGGATGAGTACTGACAGAGCAGCATAGGCAAGATGCAATAGATGGTATAAAATACGGTATATGAGATGATATGACATGAGTAATGCCAGATATGTAAACATTATTAAAGTGACTAGTGATCCATTTATTAAGGTGGCCAATTATTTGAAGTCTGTATGTACTGTAGGCAGCATCCTCTCTGTCTTTGTGACGGCAATCAGACAGTGCCTTAATGATAGCTCCCAGAGACTATCATCACAACTCTGAGACCAGTCATTGTGGATGCTACAGCACCATTGAGATGTGGCAAGTTAGTGACAACTAGCCTGGTTAAACTAGACTGAACACTGTCCTCAACATTATTTCACTTGAAACAACAGTAAAATATAGTGAAATCAGCTTGGATGCCAAGCTAAGGGAAGCCCCCTCTAATTATGGCAAAGATGGAGGGTTGAACTGTACTATGGAAGTGGTCTCCCAAGGACAGTAACTTACTTTTTCATTTAGCAGACACTCTTATCCAGAGCTACTTACAGGAGCAATTAGGTTAAGTGCCTTGCTCACGGACACATCGGCAGATTTTTCACCTAGTTGGCTCTGGGATTTGACCAACCAGCGACCTTTCGGTTACTGGCCCAAAGCTCTTAATCGCTAGGCTACCTGCCGCCCCATACCCCATAAAATTAAATTCAGGATATCCCCCGTGTTAGAATAAATAAAGACCCAGTACAGCTCTGGGGGTTCAATCATGGATGCTCAGGTGTACAGTACAAACTTGTGTCAGGTAACATTGTCCTACTGTCACGCCCGACCTTAGAGAGCCTTTGTATGTCTTTATTTGGTTTGGTCAGGATGTGATTTGGGTGGGCCTTCTATGTTCTGTTTTCTATGTTTGTGTATTTCTATGTTTTGGCCGGGTATGGTTCTCAATCAGGGACAGCTGTCTATCGTTGTCTCTGATTGGGAATCATACTTGGGCAGACTTTTTCCCTTTTGTCTTTGTGGGAAGTTGTCTTTGTTAGGGGAACTATAGCCCTTGTAAGCTTCACGGTCGTTTTGTTATTTCTTGTTTTGTTTGCAACATTTGACTAAATAAAGGAAAATGTACGCTCACCACGCTGCACTTGGTCTTCCTTGAACGACGGTCAATGACACCTACCCTTGTCACGGTACATCCTGCTTCAGACTTGAACAATGTGTGACTATCAGATATTAGATTAACGAGGCCCAAGCTTGGCCTGCAAGAAGTCAACACTTCTTGTTGTAATTTACAATCTAAGCATTTATATGGAATGACTGTAATTTGCAATAGACAAGGAAGTCATTACGGAAAGGAGGTGAAGCTTTTATTGGGCCCAGAGGCCCTTTTGACTGCACAGACACACATCCTACCCCGGAGAGAACCTGTGCACAGCTCTGGCCATTAGGATAAAGTGTTCCATTAAAACGCATGTCGGCTTAGAACAAGGGAAAGTGATGTATCTGCTTTGTCCAATCATATCGGTCTGTGCTTCTCCAAGGGCATGATGTGCAGACACAGACAGTTGCTGTTTGATAGAGGCTGTTTCTAGCCGTGTTGACTGTATTGTCATTAGGTGTCCACATGTACTTTCCAGGGCTGTCCAACTTTAACAACACACACTGTAGTGACCTGCTGAGCCAATAAGAGAAAGAAGCACAAACCTGCAGAGGAATATTCTCAGGGATTCATTGAGCAATAGGCACGGATGGCTCCTCTTCTACAAGCTCTTCATGTTCTGAATTAGGTTGTGGAGATTTGAGGACAGGTCATAGGTCATACTGTAGAGATAAGATGTTGCAAACACACGTGGTCCTAGTTCTTCATAGTATATTCACCATAGCCAAAGTTGTAAGGAATAAAGTTCCTTTGAGTGAAAAATATAGTTTTTGTACATTATTTGATAAAGTTGCTTGTTTACCGGCAATAGGTGGAACCTGACACCTTCAACAAGGGGTAGAGGTGAGTACAGAGCTACACTGAGGATTTGTAGTAATATAATAACCACCAGTATGAGTTTAAATTGGAAAAGAACCTGCTAATACATCAAGTGAAGTCACCACTCACCTTTGTTCACGGCAAAGGAAAAGGCATTATGGGGAAAAACACTGAGGGAGGCTGCTTTACTGCAGGGATCCTCAACGAGGAGGTCCCTGCTTTACTGCAGGGATCCTCAACGAGGGAGGTTGCTTTACTGCAGGATCCTCAACGAGGGATCCTCAACGGGGAGGTTGCTTTACTGCAGGGATCCTCAACGAGGAGGTTGCTACTGCAGGGATCCTCAACGAGGAGGTTGCTTTAATGCAGGGATCCTCAACGAGGGAGGTTGCTTTACTGCAGGGATCCTCAACGAGGGAGGTTGCTTTACTGCAGGGATCCTCAACGAGGGAGGTTGCTTTACTGCAGGGATCCCTCAACGAGGGAGGTTGCTTTAATGCAGGGATCATCAACTAGATTCAGCCGCAGGCTGTTTCTTTTATTGAGTGGATGGTCAGGGGGCCGGAAAATAATTACTAATCATTTAAACACTGTAAGAAGCCCAAACAGATATAATATTTGACTAAAACATAATAATTTAAAACCTTGTTTACATTTGTATATAATCACGTCTCTGTAACGAACTTCGTCTGTCGTTTGAAGAGAGTCAGACCGAAATGCAGCGTGTAGGTTACTCATGACTTTTAATGAAGATAATGCGGTACATGAAATAACTGAAAATACAAAAACAACAAACGAGTGAAACTAATTACAGCCTATCTGGTGACTAACACAGAGACAGGTACAATCACCCACGAAATACAACGCGCACTTCCTAAATACGGTTCCCAATCCTGACTCCACCAGGAATCGAGACAACGAGGAAAACATCGCCAAGATCAGGCAGTCTCTCTACCATGTGTGGAATACCAGATTTCAAAATGAAAATGACTAGCTGATTTCCTGGTTTTCAACAGTCTTTAAATCGCCTCAGGCAGCCAAGCCTAACTAGACACAAACACACAATTAATACAAACCCTAATACGAAATACACCATATAAACCCATTTTGTTATTTTAAGTCTCTCTACCATGTGTGGGAATACCTATTTCTGAAAATGACTCCAAGTCTTTAATGTCCAACAATCAAACAATGGTTTTGTTTTTTAACCGGTCCTACTTCTGTCCAAGTCAAGTTACAGGTAAGAGACAGGAAGGGGAAAGTATCCCACACACCAACAAAAGACTCAAGACAGTTGACTAAAAAGTAGACTTACGATGCACCTGATGCTGTTGAAGGTGTTTCTCTACTTCTCCAACTGTATTACTCAAGTAAAGAGAGGGGGAAATTGAAGGTGCCATTGTATGGGGGAGCAAAGCCCTTGAGGCATTGAAGGTGCTCCACTGTTCTGAGAGATTGAGTTTATCCTCGGAGGACTGAATAGAAATGGCTCAAATTGCTTTGAACTCCACAGTCACCCCATTTCACTGACATCTTCCTACTGTGCCTCCAGGCAGGAAGGAGAGAGAGAGAAAAAGAGAGAGAAAAAAAAATGAAAAAAGAAGAGAGACAGAGAGGGGAGGGGGAGAGGATGAATGCCTGATGAGTGTGTTTTGACCAGAGGCAGTGCCAGGGGACTGACCGTCTGTAGGGCCTGTAGGGTCCTCCCTAGCAGCTGATGTTTTATTGAACTTTGGGAGCCCAGAGCCACTAATAAGCAACCTGTGCCACGGGGCCCCTGGAGTATTGACAGACGTATACGCCGGAATAACCATCAAAGAGGAGCCTTGAATGTTCTGGTTCCTTTGATATCCCCCTCCCCATCGCTCTGCATTCTGTTACCCTGACTGAGAGTGTATGAGGGAGTTACACTGCACAGCAGGCAGCAGAAGTGGAGAAGTGGAGGAGTCCATTTCTGTTGCATTGCAGAGTGGTGCCATGCAATGAGCAGGAATGGGAAAGGAATGTTGCCTGCTCCAGACACTATACAGATGCACTTAATTCATCTTAATTTGACCCTGCTTCTCACAGCAGGAAAATAATCCTGCAGTAACAGGAAATGTGAATTATTATGTGATTATAATTAATGGTAATTTTTGTAGGAATCGGAGGTTAGATCTTTTTATTCCACTGTTGTTCTCCATGACGCTCTGTGCCAGCGCCTTTTGAGTTTGGTCTGCTCTGCTCCAGAGTGTTGGAATGAATGCCATGCCACACAGCCCACACATTCGCATTCATAGTTAGTAGCCTTACACAAGCCTTGGTGGCGTGCGTGAACTGTTGGTGTGAACTGGAATGGCTCATAGGAGCAGGAGCATACTGTATCTCTGATTTCTGTAGGTGAGTACAGCTTGTTGGTGTGAACTGGAATGGCTCATAGGAGCAGGAGCATACTGTATCTCTGGTTTCTGTAGCATGAGTACAGCTTGTTGGTGTGAACTGGAATGGCTCATAGGATCATACTGTATCTCTGGTTTCTGTAGCAGTACAGCTTGTTGGTGTGGCTGGTGGCTCCTGGGCAAGGCATACTGTATCTCTGGTTTCTGTGGCGTGAGTACAGCTTGTTGGTGTGAACTGGAATGGCTTAGGAGCAGGAGCATACTGTTCTCTGGTTTCTGTAGTGAGTACAGCTTGTTGGTGTGAACAATGGCTCATAGCCATACTGGGTTTCTGTGGCGTGAGTACAGCTGTTGGTGTGAACTGGAATGGCTCATAGGAGCAGGAGCATACTGTATCTCTGGTTTCTGTAGCGTGAGTACAGCTTGTTGGTGTGAACTGGAATGGCTCATAGGTACTGTATCTCCTGGTTTCTGTAGTGTGAGTACAGCTTGTTGGTGTGAACTGAATGGCTCATAGGAGCAGGAGCATACTGTATCTCTGGTTTCTGTAGCGTGAGTACAGCTTGTTGGTGTGAACTGGAATGGCTCATAGGAGCAGGAGCATACTGTATCTCTGGTTTCTGTAGCGTGAGTACAGCTTGTTGGTGTGAACTGGAATGGCTCATAGGATCATCTCTGGTTTCTGTAGCGTGAGTACAGCTTGTTGGTGTGAACTGGAATGGCTCATAGGAGCAGGAGCATACTGTATCTCTGGTTTCTGTAGCGTGAGTACAGCTTGTTGGTGTGAACTGGAATGGCTCATAGGAGCAGGAGCATACTGTATCTCTGGTTTCTGTAGCATGAGGAATGGCTCACAGCATACTGTTGGTGTGAACTTGTTGGTGTGAATGGAATGAGACTCATAGGAGCAGGAGCATACTGTATCTCTGGTTTCTGTAGCGTGAGTACAGCTTGTTGGTGTGAACTGGAATGGCTCATAGGAGCAGGAGCATACTGTATCTCTGGTTTCTGTAGCGTGAGTACAGCTTGTTGGTGTGAACTGGAATGGCTCATAGGAGCAGGAGCATACTGTATCTCTGGTTTCTGTAGCGTGAGTACAGCTTGTTGGTGTGAACTGGAATGGCTCATAGGAGCAGGAGCATACTGTATCTCTGGTTTCTGTAGCGTGAGTACAGCTTGTTGGTGTGAACTGGAATGGCTCATAGGAGCAGGAGCATACTGTATCTCTGGTTTCTGTAGTGTGAGCACAGCTTGTTGGTGTGAACTGGAATTGCTCATAGGAGCAGGAGCATACTGTATCTCTGGTTTCTGTAGCGTGAGTACAGCTTGTTGTAGTACACCACCTGGACAGGATGCTAGTCTGTTGCTGGGACTATAAAATGGGACTGTGAATAAGTTGACATTTACAGGTAAGTGCTAAAAATAAAGGAAACACCAACATATAGTGTCTTAATAGGGCATTGGGCACCACGAGCCACTAGAACAGCTCCAATGCACCTTGGTATAGATTCTACAAGTGTCTGGAACTCTATTGGAGGGACACAACACCATTCTTCCACAAGATGGTGGTGGAAAACGCAATCTCAGGCGCTGCTCCAGAATCTCCCATAAGTGTTCAATTGGGTTGAGATCTGGTGACACACACACACACACACACACACACACAAACACACAAACAACAACAACAACAACAACAACAACAACAACAACAACAACAACAACAACAACACTGACATTACATATCATCTACCTCCCACCTCTGTGTCACAGCACTGACATTACATATCATCTACCTCCCACCTCTGTGTCACAGCACTGACATTACATATCATCTACCTCCCACCTCTGTGTCACAGCACTGACATTACATATCATCTACCTCCCACCTCTGTCACACAGCACTGACATTACATATCATCTACCTCCCACCTCTGTGTCACAGCACTGACATTACATATCATCTACCTCCCACCTCTGTGTCACAACACTGACATTACATACCTCCCACCTCTGTGTCACAACACTGACATTATATATCATCTACCTCCCACCTCTGTGTCACACAGCATTGACATTACATATCATCTACCTCCCACCTCTGTGTCACAGCACTGACATTACATATCATCTACCTCCCACCTCTGTGTCACAACACTGACATTACATATCATCTACCTCCCACCTCTGTGTCACAACACTGACATTACATATAATCTACCTCCCAGCTCTGTGTCACACAGCACTGACATTACATATCATCTACCTCCCACCTCTGTGTCACAACACTGACATTACATATCATCTACCTCCCACCTCTGTGTCACAACACTGACATTACATATCATCTACCTCCCACCTCTGTCACACAGCACTGACATTACATATCATCTACCTCCCACCTCTGTGTCACAGCACTGACATTACATATCATCTACCTCCCACCTCTGTGTCACAACACTGACATTACATACCTCCCACCTCTGTGTCACAACACTGACATTATATATCATCTACCTCCCACCTCTGTGTCACACAGCATTGACATTACATATCATCTACCTCCCACCTCTGTGTCACAGCACTGACATTACATATCATCTACCTCCCATCTCTGTGTCACAGCACTGACATTACATATCATCTACCTCCCACCTCTGTGTCACAACACTGACATTACATACCTCCCACCTCTGTGTCACAACACTGACATTATATATCATCTACCTCCCACCTCTGTGTCACACAGCATTGACATTACATATCATCTACCTCCCACCTCTGTGTCACAGCACTGACATTACATATCATCTACCTCCCACCTCTGTGTCACAACACTGACATTACATATCATCTACCTCCCACCTCTGTGTCACAACACTGACATTACATATAATCTACCTCCCAGCTCTGTGTCACACAGCACTGACATTACATATCATCTACCTCCCACCTCTGTGTCACAACACTGACATTACATATCATCTACCTCCCACCTCTGTGTCACAACACTGACATTACATATCATCTACCTCCCACCTCTGTCACACAGCACTGACATTACATATCATCTACCTCCCACCTCTGTGTCACAACACTGACATTACATATCATCTACCTCCCACCTCTGTGTCACAGCACTGACATTACATATCATCTACCTCCCACCTCTGTGTCACAGCACTGACATTACACATTGCCATCACTGCACCTTGTTTATGTGGGTATGTATGTAAACCCAGGCTATAATTAGACAGGGAAAGGAATGGTTCTAATTGTTGGACTCATCCGTAGGTTGCCTCTCTAGGCAGGTTTTCATCAACGTGAGAATTCAGATGGATTTTGAATCTGAAGCTGCTAATAATTCCAGATATTGTTACATTCATTACAAAACTAATTACATGAGCAATATTCCTAATGAAGATATGCACAAAATAAGACTGATTTAGGTGATAATTAAACATGGTTAATTAAGGCTTGTTCTACAAACACTAATTATTTGTCAACAGTTAGACAATAATTGCTTGTTGAGAGACAAACGTTTTTACAACACAAAATATGATCTGATTTGTCATATTAACTTGAGTAAATGTAAACAAAGAATTACCATTCCAAATGCACCTTTGTCAGTGTTTTGACTGAGGCCACAGCTAATTCTATATTGTCATCTTTAAAATGAGCTATGTTTATGCCGTTTCCTGAATTACATAAAGACATTTGAACAAAGAGATCAGCTAGAGATCATGTCTGCTCAGGACAAGGCATAAATATATTTTGAGTGTGTCACTCTGAAAGCTGTAAATAACTTTTCCGTCACATATTATACTAATTGGCACCCCCAGTATAGCCTCATAGACTTAAAGCGAAGCAACAAAACTCACTCACTGCCTTGCTCTCTGCTGCTCTAAGCAGTCTTGTGGCAGAATGGGTTAGAATGGGTCAACTTAGTTGTTGAATACTCATTATTTCATTCATATTCATCATATTTACCCTCCTTTTCCCAGTTCTATAGAAGATTACTTTTTAAGATGATCACCCTGTGAGACCCAAGCATTTTTGCAAATGCATTTTGTGACATAAATACCTCTAGCTCTGGCTCAGAATGTTTGTTTCACTACTACATCTTAGAGAAGACAGGACACACACCATGTGCTACTAAGAGATGTATCTGGGTCTAAGGAGATGAATGACTGTAAGTGGTGTTTGACCTAAGTTAGGACCTGTTGTATTTTAGCAACGGGGGGCACGTAAAGACAATGACGGACATGTATGAGAACATTTAAAAGGTACAGCTTGATTTTTGAGGGATACTTCAACCATAGTTAGGATTTATAAATGATGTACTATTGTAGTAAACCGTATACTACTCACAAAATATTATATCAAAACTGAAACACTCATGATAACAAAACTAAAACACTGATGATAAACTATAACACTGATAACAAAACTAAAACACTGATGATAAACTATAACACTGATGATAAACTATAACACTGATGATAAACTGTAACACTGATGATAAACTATAACACTGATGATAAACTATAACACTGATGACAAACTATAACACTGATGATAAACTATAACACTGATGACAAACTATAACACTGATGGTAAACTATAACACTGATGACAAACTATAACACTGATGATAAACTATAACACTGATGATAAACTGTAACACTGATAATCAACTATAACACTGATGATAAACTATAACACTGATGACAAACTATAATACTGATGGTAAACTTAGAGAGCACCTGTTCTGGTGAATATTAACACTGATGATAATATACTTGGGACCCGTCCCAAATGGCACCCTATTCCTACATAATGCACTACATTTGTTCAGACCCCCGGTAAAAATAAATAGTGCGCTATGTTATGGGGGAATTGGGTTCCATGTGGGACGTAAAGCTGTATGTACATAGTGGTGGAAAATATACTTGATTCAACACAGATTTGTTAACAGAAATCAGAGTGGCAATCATTAATGATTCTATTTTGACTAATCTATAATTGAATGTAGTTTAATAAATCAGGTTTATGACTAAGCTTTCCCTGTAATGGTTTTTATAACTATTTGATCACCAATGAGAATGTCACTGAAGCAAATAGAATGGAGGAGACACCGGGCGATGAAGGAGCCGTATCAGAAACCGGAGAACAATGTGTCAATGTCTCTTAAATCTAACAGGCAATTCAAACTGATCTGAGATATACACAACATCTTCATGGATTAATATCTCCCTATTACATGACTGAAACAAACAGACAACTTGGGATTCAACCAGACAGCTCGATCCAATTCGGACCCAACCAGACAGCAGCTCGGGATCAACCAGACAGCTCGAGCCAACCAGAGCCAACCAGACAGCTCGGCCAACCAGAGCCATCCAACCAGACAGCTCGGGAGCCAACCAGACAGCTCGGGAGCCAACCAGACAGCTCGAGAACCAGACAGCTCGAGCCAACCAGACAGCTCGGGAGCCAACCAGACAGCCTGGGAGCCAACCAGATAGCCGGGAGCCAACCAGACTTGTGATCAAATTTACACAACAACAATGATTAACACTCATTCAAAAATGTGACATTTGAATTCTGTGCCTTTTCATCTGCGTGACTTGAATGACGTCAGTTTCTGCCGTAGCTTTTGGCTAGAGATGATGATTTAATTGACCGCTGACAAAGATTAGCTGGATCCAGGGCTTATTTAATTGTGTCCTGAAGCCAGTGTGTGATGTGTGATGAGTTTTGGCACTATTATTGACAATAACATTCGGTTGAACCATAATTTGAAATGGTATTATTCATGCAGGATGTAAGTGGAACGATTATGTTACAAACATTACACGGATGAAGACAGACAGGCGCAGGATGGCACTTTACCATTCTTCGAGTTCAAGGGTGCCATAATGAGATGCGTGACATCAGCAGACATTAGAAATCTACAGGCAACACACGCCTGGCCTGAGGCACCTCTCTCTCTCTCTCTCTCGCTCTATATATATATATATATTCTTGGCTGAGTGTTTTAGTGTTTCACACATTAGATTACATAGAGATAGAGGTACAAGTGCTGGACTTGTGCTCTGAAGCATCCATAACTATTCTCTAAAATATGTATATCAGAGCTTCCAAGCAAGATAGTGCTAAACAAATGTGACACTCACAATAAGAGAATGCTATCTAACAGGCTGTTATTTTGCCCTTTTCAAACACATTTTCTGCAATTCTACAAATGTTTCCATCGCTCATGCCGTGTTCTTATGCTATCTGAGTGACTCAAACGTTATAACAAAAACAGTGGAGGTAATCCAGCCTGGCGGCAGGTAGCCCAGTGGTTAGAGCCTTGGACTAGTAACCGAAAGGTTGCTTGATCAAATCCCTGAGCTGACAAGGTAAAAATCTGTCATTCTGCCCCTGAACAAGGCAATTAACCCATTGTTCCTAGGCTGTCATTGTAAATAAGAATTTGTTCTTAACTGACTTGCCTGGATAAATAATAAAATAATAATGTGTGAGCCTAAAGTGTGAAAAATCTGTCGTTGAGGATCAGGCTCGCCATTTCTACTGTGGCTTACAAATGTCAAAAGTGTCATCCACAATAAAATCCAGTGTCGTGAGGTTAAACATGTTCTTCAGTTGCTCAAGCTGACAAAGGCTTTAGACAGTGAGAAAAGAATACCTACTGCATGTGTTGTATGTAAAAAGACATGTCTGTATTGTACTTTTTTTAACCAGACAAGTCAGTTAAGAACAAATTCTTATTTACAATGACAGCCTACCAGGGAACAGTTCAGGGGCAGAACAACAGATTCTGTCACCTTGTCAGCTCTGGGATTTGATGTAGCAACCTCTGGTTTACTGGCCCAATGCTCTAACCTCTAGGCTACCTGCCGTAATGTGTTGTGTATTGTATTGAGTATTGTAGTGTGTATTGAGTACGTTATTGTGTATTGTATTGTATTGCATTGTGTATTGTATTGTGTACTGTGTTGTGTATTGTATTGTGTACTGTGTTGTGTATTGTATGGTGTGTTGTATTGTATTGTACTTTAATAGTAATTATATCACAGTGATAAGGATTATAGCTGTTTATGTTTCTTAACAATTTCACTCATATGGCCTGCATTAAATAATGTGTACAATTAATGTGCAGTTCATTTAGAGAGCCCACAACATATTGAGCTAGCCAGGATGTTGTCCACCGACTTCCGCCGGCTGTTCCTCTCCTTGTTCCAACCTTCGTCATCGCTGATCCATTTTTCATTTTCCATTGGTTTGTCTTGTCTTCCATCACACCTGGTTCCAAACCATCAATTCCATGTTGTGTATTTAACCCTCTGTTCCCCCTCATGTCCTTTAACCCTCTGTTCCCCCTCATGTCCTTGTCGGTGATTGTTTATTGTAAGTGTTTGTGTAAGTCTGTACTGGTGTGTATCTAACCCTCTGTTCCCCCTCATGTCCTTGTTCCCCCTCATGGTGATTGTTTATTGTAAGTGTTTGTGTACGTCTGTACTGATGTGTATTTAACCCTGTACTGGTGTGTATTGTAAGTGTTTGTGTACTCTGTACTGGTGTGTACCCTCTGTTCCCCCTCATGTGTCCTTGTCGGTGATTGTTTATTGTAAGTGTTTGGCATACGTCTGTACTGGTGTGTATTTAACCCTCTGTTCCCCCTCATGTCCTTGTCAGTGATTGTTTCTTGTAAGTTTTTTTGTGTACGTCCTGTACTGGTGTGTATTTAACCCTCTGTTCCCCCTCATGTCCTTGTCAGTGATTGTTTATTGTAAGTGTTTGTGTACGTCTGTACTGGTGTATTTAACCTCTGTTCCCCCCTCATGTCCTTGTCGGTGATTGTTTATTGTAAGTGTTTGTGTACGTCTGTACTGGTGTGTATTTAACCCTCTGTTCCCCCTCATGTCCTTGTCAGTGATTGTTTCTTGTAAGTTTTTGTGTACGTCTGTACTGGTGTGTATTTAACCCTCTGTTCCCCCTCATGTCCTTGTTGCTGATTGTTTATTGTAAGTGTTTGTGTACGTCTGTACTGGTGTGTATTTAACCCTCTGTTCCCCCTCATGTCCTTGTCAGTGATTGTTTATTGTAAGTGTTTGTGTACGTCTGTACTGGTGTGTATTTAACCCTCTGTTCCCCCTCATGTCCTTGTCAGTGATTGTTTATTGTAAGTGTTTGTGTACGTCTGTACTGGTGTGTATTTAACCCTCTGTTCCCCATCATGTCCTTGTCAGTGATTGTTTATTGTAAGTGTTTGTGTACGTCTGTACTGGTGTGTATTTAACCCTCTGTTCCTCCTCATGTCCTTGTCGGTGATTGTTTATTGTAAGTGTTTGTGTACGTCTGTACTGGTGTGTATTTAACCCTCTGTTCCTCCTCGTGTCCTTGTCAGTGATTGTTTATTGTAAGTGTTTGTGTACGTCTGTACTGGTGTGTATTTAACCCTCTGTTCCTCCTCATGTCCTTGTCAGTGATTGTTTATTGTAAGTGTTTGTGTAAGTCTGTACTGTTGTGTATTTAACCCTCTGTTCCCCCTCATGTCCTTGTCAGTGATTGTTTATTGTAAGAGTTTGTGTACGTCTGTACTGGTGTGTATTTACCCCTCTGTTCCCCCTCATGTCCTTGTCGGTGATTGTTTATTGTAAGTGTTTGTGTACGTCTGTACTGGTGTGTATTTACCCCTCTGTTCCCCCTCATGTCCTTGTCAGTGATTGTTTATTGTAAGTGTTTGTGTACGTCTGTACTGGTGTGTATTTAACCCTCTGTTCCTCCTCATGTCCTTGTCAGTGATTGTTTATTGTAAGTGTTTGTGTAAGTCTGTACTGTTGTGTATTTAACCCTCTGTTCCCCCTCATGTCCTTGTCAGTGATTGTTTATTGTAAGAGTTTGTGTACGTCTGTACTGGTGTGTATTTACCCCTCTGTTCCCCCTCATGTCCTTGTCAGTGATTGTTTATTGTAAGAGTTTGTGTACGTCTGTACTGGTGTGTATTTACCCCTCTGTTCCCCCTCATGTCCTTGTCGGTGATTGTTTATTGTAAGTGTTTGTGTACGTCTGTACTGGTGTGTATTTACCCCTCTGTTCCCCCTCATGTCCTTGTCGGTGATTGTTTATTGTAAGTGTTTGTGTACGTCTGTACTGGTGTGTATTTACCCCTCTGTTCCCCCTCATGTCCTTGTCAGTGATTGTTTATTGTAAGTGTTTGTGTACGTCTGTACTGGTGTGTATTTAACCCTCTGTTCCCCCTCATGTCCTTGTCAGTGATTGTTTATTGTAAGTGTTTGTGTACGTCTGTACTGGTGTGCATCAGGTTGTTACCCATTGATTTTTATTATTCTGTTTTCCGGTGGGTTTTTTGTAAATAAACTGTGCCGTTGGAAACACTTATTTCTCTCCTGCATCTGTCTTCTCTGTTGCCAGTTAAACACCCTTACAGATGTAAAACGTGGACAAGGCCTGAGGTGCACATTCATAGGAAACACTTTATTGGGATAGTCTCTAGTAGATGGTTTGTAGATGTTCAATCACTGTCAACAACATTTCAACTAACCATCCATAACCCATAACCTTAACCTTTATTCTATACCTAACCCTAACCCTAAGGCTGACCCTAGCAAAGCAGTTGCTTATCAACAGATAGTTTGTTGAGAGTATGAACATCTGTAAAGCATCTATATGGGTCGGTTCATATACGGTTCATATCATACAGTATCTTTCTGTTCTTAGATACAGACAGCATCATGTAGACATGGTAACCATCAGACAAAATTATGACTTTTTAAGCACAGAATGATCCTCCTGTATGTTCAACGTCAGTGGAAATGTGATTGATTACATTTGCTCCCGATATTACCAGAATGCAGTTCTTTATTGTTCCAGGAAGTAATTAAGATGATAATGACATGGAAGCTTCGCCAAGACCCTCATGCTTGGATCGATACAATGTATGAGTGTGATCATTAGCGTGATGGCAATATTTATTAATTATGGTCACCGTTGATAAGAATGTCCTCTCAGCTAAACAATAAAAACAAATGGTTATTTGTAGTTCATATTCATGATTACAGTATTTGTAAATGCCAGCTACATTTGACCAGCCATGCACACATTGTATTTCACTATTACACTGTGTTTAATTTGTGTGTCAAAATGTAAATGCTCTTTTCTTTTATCAAGTGATGACCAGCTGTTTGTTGTTTCTAAGCTGTCCTGTGTAATGACCTCTGTTATTGCAACATAATGTCAGACAACAGTCATTGACTTGAAGTGTTTTGTTGCGTGGAATCCACACTGCCTGAATATCGCTCAGACTCCAGGCTAAGTGGTTTGTCTTCTTCATTAGTTTAGATGCAAAGCTTTCAAAACGCCATTCATTTCTGTGTTATGAAACTTCAGTGACCAATATATTGTATTGTATGTATTTCTAATTGAATTTCCTACTGAGTTCTGCAGTTCAGCGATGTCCTCTGCTGTTTCAACCAAAAACAGTTTCTGCACATAACCAGTGATGGTTTGTGCTTTGTGCATCACACAACTGACTTGCCTCAGTCACAGAGCGTGATGTCATCACAATCACTCAACCGCTTTTGGCAGAGCAGGTGTGAGGACATTCTCCTCACCATCTCATGTCGGTGGTCCATTCATAGACAGATTTCCTTTGTGTAGAGTTATTTAAAGGGTTTATAAAACAATGATAAAGCATAAAGAAAGTTTAAATAGTATCGGCTCTAATATTTTGCGTTGCAATATTGACTATGTAGCACAGGAGGCTGCTGAGGGGAGGACGGCTCATAATAATGTCTGGAACAGAGTGAATGGAATGGCATCAAACACATGGAAACCACATGTTGGTGTATTTGATAGCGTTCCACTCATTCCACTCCAGCCATTACCACTAGTCTGTCCTCCACAATTAAGGTGGCGCCAACCTCCTGTGCTGTGTAAGTCATGGCAGGCTGACACTCATTCAGGCTCATCCAGACTGAGCCAGACTCGTCCACAACACTCAGCAGGAGAGACAGCGAAGGCCAATGGCAGGACAATGTCACTTCTCGTCCCCTGTTAATAATGCCCTGCCACTGCCTATCTAGTCCACACCACTGACAGTGGCCATCTGCATCCACAGAGCATTGTCTGTCTAGTCAGAGGCCATCCATATCAACAGAGCCTCTTTGTGCATCCCAAATGGCACCCTATTCCCTACATCCTGTACAATCCTTATCTGAGCCAGAAGGGCCCGTAGGTCAGGAGTCTCCCTTGGGGCCCTAATCAGAAGTAGTGTACTATAAAGTGAATCGGGTGCCATTTGACACACACAGCATCTAGTCTGCAGCACTGCCACTGACAGTGGCTCTGGACAACCAAATCCACATGGACAAAGCATCTGTGTCTGTGTCTGTTAACTGGCTGAGACTAGAAACTAGAAATTGAAACAGAGGCTCAATCTCTCTCTGTTAGCCATGCAGGCATTTCAAGACATACCAAACGTCTCCTCTGTTCAGCGCTGATCAGGGAGATGATTAACACACACACAAACACACTTACATGCACACACACATATGCACGCACACACACTCTTACACGCACGCACGCACGCACGCACACGCACGCACACACACACACACACACACACACACACACACACACACACACACACACACACACACACACACACACACACACACACACCAACAGGCATTTACATTCCACACCCTGTGCTCTGCTCTGCGCTGCTCTGGTCTGCGCTGCTCTGGTCTGCGCTGCTCTGGTCTGCTCGTGTCTGTACTTAACTTTACCAAGGCAATGATTTGTAGCGATTGAGTGAATCGGCTCCAAGCTGTACACCAATCACAGGGGACATATGGAGCTGTACATATGAGGGAGGTATTTGTCAACCTAATTGGCCTATGGATAAGGGGGATTTGTAAGGGTAGCTGTAGGCTACATTGAGACCTATGGCTTGATCATTATGTTAATATTTAGCATGTTCTAACACCCTATTAGATGAGTGTATTTCTGACAGATATCCCTTTATGTCAAATATCTGGCTAGACGTTATGCCATGAGGACATATTGCACTGAACAAAAATATAAGCGCAACATGCAACAATTTCAATGATTTTACTGAGTTACAGTTCATATAAGGAAATCAGTCAATTGAAATAAATTCACTAGGCCCTAATCTATGGATTTCACATGGTTGGGCTCCTGAGTGGTGCAGCAGTCTAAGGCACTGCATCTCAGTGCTAGAGGCATCACTACAGACCCTAGATAGATTCCAGGCTGTAGCCCAACTGGCCAGGATTGGGAGTCCCATAGGGTGGCGCAAATTGGCCCAGCGTCGTTAGGGTTTGGCCGGGGTAAGCTGTCTTTGTAAAGAAGAATATTCAGACCCTTTGCTATGAAACTCAACATTGAGCTCAGGTGCGTCCTGTTTCCATTGATCATCCTAGAGATGTTTCTACAACTTGATTGGAGTCCACTTGTGGTAAATTCAATTGATTGGACATGATTTGGAAAGGCACACACCTGTCTGTATAAGGTCCCAAAGATGACAATGCATGTCAGAGCAAAATTTGTTTTTAACTGGCTTGCCTAGTTAAATAAAGGTTCAATTAAAAATAATACAAAAAACAAGCCATGAGGTCAAAGGAATTGTCCGTAGAGCTCTGAGACAGGTTTGTGCCGAGGTACAGATCTGAGGAAGGTTACCAAAAAATGTCTGCAGGATTGAAGATCAACAAGAACACAGTGGTCTTCATCATTCTTAAATCACAGAAGTTTGGAACCACCAAGACTCTTTCTAGAGCTGGCAACCCGGGCAAGCTGAGCAATCGGGGGAGAAGGGCCTTGGTCAGGGAGGTGACAAAGAACAGAGCTCCAGAGTTCCTCTGTGGAGAATCTTCCAGAATGAGAACTATCTCTGCAGCACTCCAATCGGGACTCCACCAATCAGGACCAAGGTAAGACCCAGATGCAGACAACGTTGAATAAACAATAGTTTAATATTCCAACAGGAGCAGGCAATAGGCAGGTCAAGGCAGGCAGGAGCCAGTAAACCAGAGGTGGGGCAACAGTACAGAGCGGTAAGCAGGCTCAGGGTCAGGGTAAGGCAGAGGTCGATAATCCAGAGGTGGGGCAACGGTACCGAGCGACAAGCAGGCTCAGGGTCAGGGTAAGGCAGAGGTCGATAATCCAGAGGGGGGCAAAGGTACAGGTCGGCAGACAGGCTCCGGGTCAGGGGCAGGCTGAGTGGTCAGCCAGGCGGGCTCGGGTCAGGACAGGCAAGGGTCAAAACCAGGAGGGCGAGAAAAGAGAGACTGGAAAAAGCAGGAGCTGAGACACAAAACGCTGGTTGACTTGAACAAACTAGACGAACTGGCAACAGAACACAGGTATAAATACACAGGGGATAATGAGGAAGATGTGCTGTACCTGGAGGGGGTGGAGACAACCACAAAGACAGGTGAAACAGACCAGGGTGTGACAGTAACAGCATACCTGGTTGACCGGGGTGTCGGTGCTGAAAATCTGCGATGAGGACTGGGTCCAGGATGTCCCTGGTGGGGACCCAGCACCTCTCCTCCGGGCCACAACCCTCCCAGTCAACCAGGTACTGGAACCTCCTGCCCCGAGGTCTAACCTTCAGGAGACGCCTCACCGTGTAAGCCGGTTGGCTGTCGATGAGACTGGGGAGAGTAGTGGGCCTGGAAATGGGAAACAAAGGGCTGTGAGATATGGGTTTTACTCTGGACACATGAAAGGTGGGATGTATACGAAGGGTACGGGCAACAGAAGGTGAACAGCAGAGGGGCTAATGATCTTGGAGATGGAGAATGGGCCAATAAACCGGGAGGAGAGTTTGCGGGATTCCACCCGGAGGGATAGACCCCAGATGGATAGCCATACCTTCTGCCTAAGACGATACTGGGGAGCTGGAGTCTGATGGTAATCCGCTTGTTGTCGATACCTGGAGGTGGTCATGAGGAGGGCCGACCGGCCTCTCTTCCAAGGACGACAACAGGGGCGGACAAACATCTGGGCAGAAGGTATGCCGACCTCCTCTTCCTGTTCAGGGAAGAGTGGGGGCTGATACCCCCATAAACACTCAAATGATGATAGGCTCGTGGCAGAGCAGGGAAGGGTGTTGTGGGCGTATTCCACCCACACCAGCTGCTGGCTCCAGGTGGTGGGGTTGGCGGCGACCAGGCAGTGCAGGGTGGTCTCGAGGTCCTGGTTGGCTCGCTCCGACTGGCCTTTAGACTGGGGGTGGAACCAGGAGGACAGGCTGGCCGACGACCCAATGATGGTGCAGAACGCCTTCCAGGACTGGGACGAGAACTGAGGGCCACGGTCGGAGACCATGTCCACAGGCAGTCCATGGATCCGGAAGACGTGCTGCACCATGAGATGGGCCGTCTTCTTGGCAGGGGGTAACTTGGGGAGAGGAATGACGTGGGCGGCCTTGGAAAAGCGGGCCCACTCCAGGACCGGGAGCAGACAGCGTCAGGCACGAACATCCGGTTATCTGCCCCCGGTTATCTGTCCCCCCCAGGATTCGGCTGGGACCGCTGCACCTCCCGGACCTGTTTCCCATTACCCCTGCTGAGTGCCATCGCCAGGCACGAGGTGGGAAGAATGGTCTCAGGCTCAGTGGTGGTAGCCGTGAGGTTATAGCGGCGATATAGGGCATCCGGCTTGACGTTCTTGGACCCCGGGCCCAGCTCCCGATTCCCCACATCGTAATTCCTCTCCGTGGTGGCGAGGTGGAAGGAGAAGAAGGTGCAGGGATGCAGCTTATGGTCCAGGGCAGAACGTTGGGACAGAACAGCCCCCACTCCAACATCCGAAGCATCGGCCTCCACCACAAATTGATAGGAAGGGTCCGGATGAACCAGGATTGGAGCCGCGGTGAAGCGTATTTTAAGGTGCCGAATGCCCGGTCCACGGCCATGGACCATGTGAACGGATCCTTGGTAGAGGTGAGGGCAGACAGGGGGAGTTCAGGGTGTTGTCACACCGGATAAAGCGGCAATAAAAGTTGGCGAACCCCAGGAAGCGTTGCAGCTGCACCCTGGACGTAGGCTGAGGCCAATCCATCACCGCTTTCACCTTCTTGGGATCCATCTTGACTCTCCCAGAAGAGATGATGTAGCCTAGAAAGGGAATGGTGGATCAATGGAACTCACACTTTTCCACCTTAACGAACAACTAGTTCTCCAGAAGGTGCTGAAGAACCTGCTGGACATGAACCACGTGTTCTTGGGGGAAGCGGGAGAAGACGAGGATGTCATCAAGATGAACCGGTTCAGCATGTAGCGGAGAATGTCATTCACCAGAGTCTGGAACACTGCAAATGTACAGATCGGCAGGCAGGCTCAGTGTCAGGGCCAGGCTGAGAAAAAAGACTGGAAAAAGCAGGAGCTGAGTCACAAAACGCTGTTTGACTTGAACAAACAAGAATAACTGGCAACAGACAAACAGAGAACACAGGTATAAAATACACAGGTAATAATGGGAAGATGGGCACACCTGGAGGGGGGTGGAGACAATCACAAAGACAGGTGAAACAGATTGGAGTTTGCCAAAAGGCACCTAAAGACTCTTCGCCAATGAGAAACAAGATTATCTGATCTGATGAAACCAAGATTGAACTCGTTGACCTGAATTCCACGCGTCACGTCTGGAGGAAACCTGACACCATGAAGTATGGTGGTGGCAGCATCATGCTGTGGGGATGTTTTTCAGCGGCAGGGACTGGTCAGGATCGAGGTAAAGATGAACAGAGCAAAGTACAGAGAGATCCTTGATGAAAACCTGCTCCAGAGTGTTCAGGACCTCAGACTGTGGTCGAAGGTTCACCTTCCAACAGGACAACGACCCTAAGCACACAGCCAAGACAACTCAGGAGTGGCTTCGGGACAAGTCTCTGAATGTCCTTGAGTGGCCTAGCCAGAGCCTGGACTTGAACTTGAGCTAACATCTCTGGAGAGACCTGAAAATAGCTGTGCAGCAACGCTCCCCTTCCAACCTGACAAAGCTTGAGAGGATCTGCAGAGAAGAATGGGAGAAACTCCCCAAATACAGGTGTGCCAGCCTTGTAGCTTCATACCCA
Source organism: Oncorhynchus keta (assembly GCF_023373465.1). Taxonomy (NCBI): domain Eukaryota; kingdom Metazoa; phylum Chordata; class Actinopteri; order Salmoniformes; family Salmonidae; genus Oncorhynchus; species Oncorhynchus keta. Next base: position 22,627 of record NW_026289563.1, on the reverse strand, counting down.
AGAAGACTCGAGGATGTAATCACTGCCAAAGGTGCTTCAACAAAGTACTGAGTAAAGGGTCTGAATAATATTTTTTTTAGAAATTAGCAAACATTTCTAAAAACCTTTGCTTTGTCATAATGGGGTATTTATTGTGTGTAGATTGGTTAGCAGGAAAAATAATTTAATCAATTTTAGAATAAGGTTGTAACGCAACAAAATGCAGAAAAAGTCAAGGTGTCTGAATACTTTCCGAAGGCACTTTGTATATTTATTTGACATTTGAGCCCATATTTACTGTACTTCCATTCATTTCTTCAACTAGTACCAGGGGACCTTCAGTCAAGTCTTGTGAGGCCTTGTTAAGGGTGTGTACAGGAGGCCAAGTCAGGTGCAGGAGAGCAGAGTGTAGCAAACAGGCGCACTTTAACTCCGGTCCAAAAACGACAGCACATAAAAACATAAACTGGCCAAAAACACAGAATATAACAAAAGTATGGCGCCTGACAATATCCACATAACAATAAACAATTACACACAAAGACATGGAGGGGAACAGAGGACTAAATACATGCAGTGTGATTAGGGAATGAAAACCAGGTGTGTATGGAACAAGATAAAACAAATGGACATGGAGTGGCGATGGCTAGAAAGCCGGTGACGTCGATCGCTGAACGCTGCCCGAACAAGGAGAGGAGCCGACTTCCCTCGAAAGTCGTGACAGGCCTGTCCTAGAGAAAAACAACCAAAATGTACTTATTTGTGAGAGCCTATCCTTTCCACAGAGGGGTCATATTAGTGTGTAGCCCAAACAGTTCGGACGCTACAGACAGAGATTAGCAGATTGGCTGTAACCGACTTCAAACGAGTCCCAAGATGCTTGTGGGGGTCATAGAGCAAAACGGTGAACACCATCGTGAACGTGAAAGCATAATGTTTCTATAGAGTTTGTAGGCCAAACCATTTGGAGACTACAGTTGATTTTGTGAGAAGACCGATTTTCAAACACCGCTTTAGCTCTGTCACCTTTCACCTCAGATGCGGAACTGCGATGTCAGCGGAAGTGGTGGATTGAAAAGCCCCCCAGATATCTATAGCTTAAATTAACAGATTTTAATGGGGATTTTGTTAATATGCTAATTATACTTCTGCGGGGGCGTGGACATCAATTCTAGGTAAACTTTCTTAAGCACCATCCAATAGGGCTGCTGCTCCAGCAGCATTAGGCAGATGAAAGCAGCTGCATGAGGCAGAAAATAACAGTCTCCAGGCAGACAATAGCAGCTACATTAGGCAGACGATAACAGTCTCCAGGCAGACAATAGCAGCTACATTAGGCAGACGATAACAGTCTCCAGGCAGACAATAGCAGCTACATTAGGCAGACGATAACAGTCTCCAGGCAGACGATAACAGTCTCCAGGCAGACAATAGCAGTCACATTAGGCAGATGATAGCAGTCACATTAGGCAGACGATAGCAGTCACATTAGGCAGATGATAGCAGTCGCATTAGGCAGACGATAGCAGTCTCTGGGCAGATGGTAGCAGTCTCCTGGCAGACGATAGCAGTCACATTAGGCAGATGATAGCAGTTGCATTAGGCAGACGATAGCAGTCACATTAGGCAGATGATAGCAGTCGCATTAGGCAGACGATAGCAGTCTCTGGGCAGATGGTAGCAGTCTCCTGGCAGACGATAGCAGTCACATTAGGCAGATGATAGCAGTTGCATTAGGCAGACGATAGCAGTCACATTAGGCAGATGATAGCAGTCGCATTAGGCAGACGATAGCAGTCTCCTGGCAGACGATAGCAGTCTCCTGGCAGACGATAGCAGTCGCATTAGGCAGACGATAGCAGCTACATTAGGCAGACGATAACAGTCTCCAGGCAGACGATAGCAGTCTTCGGGAAGACGATAGCAGTCTCCTGGCAGACGATAGCAGTCACATTAGGCAGATGATAGCAGTCGCATTAGGCAGACGATAGCAGTCTCTGGGCAGATGGTAGCAGTCTCCTGGCAGACGATAGCAGTCACATTAGGCAGATGATAGCAGTCGCATTAGGCAGACGATAGCAGTCTCCTGGCAGACGATAGCAGTCTCCTGGCAGACGATAGCAGTCGCATTAGGCAGACGATAGCAGTCACATTAGGCAGATGATAGCAGTCGCATTAGGCAGACGATAGCAGTCTCCTGGCAGACGATAGCAGTCTCCTGGCAGACGATAGCAGTCACATTAGGCAGACGATAGCAGTCACATTAGGCAGACGATAGCAGTCACATTAGGCAGATGATAGCAGTCGCATTAGGCAAACGATAGCAGTCACATTAGGGAGACGATAGCAGTCTCCTGGCAGACGATAGCAGTCTCCTGGCAGACGATAGCAGTCACATTAGGCAGACGATAGCAGTCGCATTAGGCAGATGATAGCAGTCGCATTAGGCAGATGATAGCAGTCACATTAGGCAGATGATAGCAGTCACATTAGGCAGACAATAGCAGTCATATTAGGCAGACGATAGCAGTCACATTAAGCAGATGATAGCAGTCACATTAGGCAGACGATAGCAGTCATATTAGGCAGACGATAGCAGTCACATTAAGCAGATGATAGCAGTCACATTAGGCAGACGATAGCAGTCACATTAGGCAGATGATAGCAGTCACATTAAGCAGATGATAGCAGTCACATTAGGCAGACGATAGCAGTCACATTAGGCAGACGATAGCAGTCACATTAGGCAGATGATAGCAGTCGCATTAGGCAGACGATAGCAGTCACATTAGGCAGACGATAGCAGTCACATTAGGCAGACGATAGCAGTCTCCTGGCAGACGATAGCAGTCACATTAGGCAGATGATAGCAGTCGCATTAGGCAGACAATAGCAGTCACATTAGGCAGATGATAGCAGTCACATTAGGCAGACGATAGCAGTCACATTAGGCAGACGATAGCAGTCTCCTGGCAGACGATAGCAGTCTCCTGGCAGACGATAGCAGTCACATTAGGCAGATGATAGCAGTCGCATTAGGCAGATGATAGCAGTCGCATTAGGCAGATGATAGCAGTCACATTAGGCAGACGATAGCAGTCATATTAGGCAGACGATAGCAGTCACATTAAGCATATGATAGCAGTCACATTAGGCAGACGATAGCAGTCATATTAGGCAGATGATAGCAGTCACATTAGGCAGACGATAGCAGTCACATTAGGCAGACGATAGCAGTCACATTAGGCAGACGATAGCAGTCATATTAGGCAGACGATAGCAGTCACATTAAGCAGATGATAGCAGTCACATTAGGCAGATGATAGCAGTCGCATTAGGCAGACGATAGCAGTCACATTAGGCAGACGATAGCAGTCACATTAAGCAGATGATAGCAGTCACATTAAGCAGATGATAGCAGTCACATTAGGCAGATGATAGCCGTCACATTAGGCAGACGATAGCAGTCGCATTAGGCAGACGATAGCAGTCGCATTAGGCAGATGATAGCAGTCACATTAGGCAGATGATAGCAGTCACATTAGGCAGATGATAGCAGTCACATTAGGCAGATGATAGCAGTCTCCTGGCAGATGATAGCAGTCACATTAGGCAGATGATAGCTGTCGCATTAGGCAGACGATAGCAGTCACATTAGGCAGACGATAGCAGTCACATTAGGCAGATGATAGCAGTCACATTAGGCAGACGATAGCAGTCACATTAAGCAGATGATAGCAGTCGCATTAGGCAGATGATAGCAGTCGCATTAGGCAGACGATAGCAGTCATATTAGGCAGACGATAGCAGTCTCCTGGCAGACGATAGCAGTCGCATTAGGCAGATGATAGCAGTCACATTAGGCAGATGATAGCAGTCGCATTAGGCAGATGATAGCAGTCGCATTAGGCAGACGACAGCAGTCACATTAGGCAGACGATAGCAGTCACATTAGGCAGACGATAGCAGTCACATTAGGCAGATGATAGCAGTCGCATTAGGCAGACGACAGCAGTCACATTAGGCAGACGATAGCAGTCACATTAGGCAGACGATAGCAGTCATATTAGGCAGACGATAGCAGTCGCATTAGGCAGATGATAGCAGTCACATTAGGCAGACGATAGCAGTCATATTAGGCAGACGATAGCAGTCTCCTGGCAGACGATAGCAGTCGCATTAGGCAGATGATAGCAGTCACATTAGGCAGACGATAGCAGTCATATTAGGCAGACGATAGCAGTCTCCTGGCAGACGATAGCAGTCACATTAAGCAGATGATAGCAGTCACATTAGGCAGATGATAGCAGTCACATTAGGCAGACGATAGCAGTCTCCTGGCAGACGATAGCAGTCACATTAAGCAGATGATAGCAGTCACATTAGGCAGATGATAGCAGTCACATTAGGCAGACGATAGCAGTCACATTAGGCAGACGATAGCAGTCACATTAGGCAGATGATAGCAGTCACATTAGGCAGATGATAGCAGTCACATTAGGCAGATGATAGCAGTCACATTAGGCAGATGATAGCAGTCACATTAGGCAGATGATAGCAGTCACATTAGGCAGACGATAGCAGTCACATTAGGCAGATGATAGCAGTCACATTAGGCAGATGATAGCAGTCACATTAGGCAGATGATAGCAGTCACATTAGGCAGACGATAGCAGTCTCCTGGCAGACGATAGCAGTCACATTAGGCAGATGATAGCAGTCGCATTAGGCAGATGATAGCAGTCGCATTAGGCAGACGATAGCAGTCACATTAGGCAGACGATAGCAGTCACATTAAGCAGATGATAGCAGTCGCATTAGGCAGATGATAGCAGTCGCATTAGGCAGATGATAGCAGTCACATTAGGCAGACGATAGCAGTCGCATTAGGCAGATGATAGCAGTCACATTAGGCAGATGATAGCAGTCACATTAGGCAGACGATAGCAGTCACATTAGGCAGACGATAGCAGTCACATTAGGCAGACGATAGCAGTCACATTAGGCAGATGATAGCAGTCACATTAGGCAGATGATAGCAGTCACATTAAGCAGATGATAGCAGTCACATTAGGCAGATGATAGCAGTCACATTAGGCAGATGATAGCAGTCACATTAAGCAGATGATAGCAGTCACATTAGGCAGATGATAGCAGTCACATTAGGCAGATGATAGCAGTCTCCTGGCAGATGATAGCAGTCACATTAGGCAGACGATAGCAGTCACATTAGGCAGATGATAGCAGTCACATTAGGCAGACGATAGCAGTCACATTAGGCAGATGATAGCAGTCACATTAGGCAGATGATAGCAGTCACATTAGGCAGATGATAGCAGTCTCCTGGCAGATGATAGCAGTCGCATTAGGCAGATGATAGCAGTCACATTAGGCAGATGATAGCAGTCACATTAGGCAGATGATAGCAGTCACATTAGGCAGATGATAGCAGTCACATTAGGCAGATGATAGCAGTCACATTAGGCAGACGATAGCAGTCTCCTGGCAGACGATAGCAGTCACATTAAGCAGATGATAGCAGTCACATTAGGCAGATGATAGCAGTCGCATTAGGCAGACGATAGCAGTCACATTAGGCAGACGATAGCAGTCACATTAAGCAGATGATAGCAGTCGCATTAGGCAGATGATAGCAGTCGCATTAGGCAGATGATAGCAGTCACATTAGGCAGACGATAGCAGTCGCATTAGGCAGATGATAGCAGTCACATTAGGCAGATGATAGCAGTCACATTAGGCAGACGATAGCAGTCACATTAGGCAGACGATAGCAGTCACATTAGGCAGACGATAGCAGTCGCATTAGGCAGATGATAGCAGTCACATTAGGCAGATGATAGCAGTCACATTAAGCAGATGATAGCAGTCACATTAGGCAGATGATAGCAGTCACATTAGGCAGATGATAGCAGTCACATTAGGCAGATGATAGCAGTCACATTAGGCAGATGATAGCAGTCACATTAGGCAGATGATAGCAGTCTCCTGGCAGATGATAGCAGTCGCATTAGGCAGACGATAGCAGTCACATTAGGCAGATGATAGCAGTCACATTAGGCAGACGATAGCAGTCACATTAGGCAGATGATAGCAGTCACATTAGGCAGATGATAGCCGTCACATTAGGCAGATGATAGCAGTCTCCTGGCAGATGATAGCAGTCGCATTAGGCAGATGATAGCAGTCACATTAGGCAGATGATAGCAGTCACATTAGGCAGATGATAGCAGTCACATTAGGCAGATGATAGCAGTCACATTAGGCAGATGATAGCAGTCACATTAGGCAGATGATAGCAGTCACATTAGGCAGATGATAGCAGTCTCCTGGCAGATGATAGCAGTCACATTAGGCAGTTGATAGCAGTCACATTAGGCAGATGATAGCAGTCACATTAGGCAGATGATAGCAGTCACATTAGGCAGATGATAGCAGTCTCCTGGCAGATGATAGCAGTCACATTAGGCAGATGATAGCAGTCACATTAGGCAGATGATAGCAGTCACATTAGGCAGATGATAGCAGTCACATTAGGCAGATGATAGCAGTCACATTAGGCAGATGATAGCAGTCACATTAGGCAGATGATAGCAGTCACATTAGGCAGATGATAGCAGTCACATTAGGCAGATGATAGCAGTCGCATTAGGCAGATGATAGCAGTCACATTAGGCAGACGATAGCAGTCACATTAGGCAGATGATAGCAGTCACATTAGGCAGACGATAGCAGTCACATTAAGCAGATGATAGCAGTCGCATTAGGGAGATGATAGCAGTCGCAGTAGGCAGACGATAGCAGTCACATTAGGCAGACGATAGCAGTCGCATTAGGCAGATGATAGCAGTCACATTAGGCAGACGATAGCAGTCATATTAGGCAGACGATAGCAGTCTCCTGGCAGACGATAGCAGTCGCATTAGGCAGATGATAGCAGTCACATTAGGCAGACGATAGCAGTCATATTAGGCAGACGATAGCAGTCTCCTGGCAGACGGTAGCAGTCACATTAAGCAGATGATAGCAGTCACATTAGGCAGATGATAGCAGTCACATTAGGCAGATGATAGCAGTCGCATTAGGCAGATGATAGCAGTCTCCTGGCAGATGATAGCAGTCACATTAGGCAGATGATAGCAGTCACATTAGGCAGATGATAGCAGTCACATTAGGCAGATGATAGCAGTCTCCTGGCAGATGATAGCAGTCGCATTAGGCAGACGATAGCAGTCACATTAGGCAGACGATAGCAGTCACATTAGGCAGATGATAGCAGTCTCTGGGCAGATGATAGCAGTCGCATTAGGCAGACGATAGCAGTCACATTAGGCAGACGATAGCAGTCACATTAGGCAGATGATAGCAGTCTCTGGGCAGATGGTAGCAGTCTCCTGGCAGATGATAGCAGTCGCATTAGGCAGACGATAGCAGTCACATTAGGCAGATGATAGCAGTCTCTGGGCAGATGGTAGCAGTCTCCTGGCAGATGATAGCAGTCGCATTAGGCAGATGATAGCTGTCGCATTAGGCAGACGATAGCAGTCACATTAGGCAGATGATAGCAGTCACATTAGGCAGACGATAGCAGTCACATTAGGCAGACGATAGCAGTCACATTAGGCAGACGATAGCAGTCTCTGGGCAGATGGTAGCAGTCTCCTGGCAGACGATAGCAGTCACATTAGGCAGATGATAGCAGTCTCTGGGCAGATGGTAGCAGTCTCCTGGCAGATGATAGCAGTCACATTAAGCAGACGATAGCAGTCACATTAGGCAGATGATAGCAGTCTCCTGGCAGATGATAGCTGTCGCATTAGGCAGATGGTAGCAGTCTCCTGGCAGATGGTAGAGTCTCCAGCCAGAGAAATAGCTCATCCCAGACTTTTTACATGTCTGTTTATGACATATACAACTCTTGCTGGCAAAGGCACAGGGTTGGGGCAGGGTTGTGGAGGAAACAGATTGGGTCTCTATTACATTTACATTACATTTAAGTCATTTAGCAGACGCTCTTATCCAGAGCGACTTACAAATTGGTGCATTCACCTTATGACATCCAGTGGAACAGCCACTTTACAATAGTGCATCTAAATCTTTTAAGGGGGGTGAGAAGGATTACTTTATCCTATCCTAGGTATTCCTTAAAGAGGTGGGGTTTCAGGTGTCTCCGGAAGGTGGTGATTGACTCCGCTGTCCTGGCGTCGTGAGGGAGTGTGTTCCACCATTGGGGAGCCAGAGCAGCGAACAGTTTTGACTGGGCTGAGAACTGTACTTCCTCAGTGGTAGGGAGGCAGCAGGCCAGAGGTGGATGAACGCAGTGCCATTGTTTGGGTGTAGGGCCTGATCAGAGCCTGGAGGTACTGAGGTGCCGTTCCCCTCACAGCTCCGTAGGCAAGCACCATGGTCTTGTAGCGGATGCGAGCTTCAACTGGAAGCCAGTGGAGAGCGGAGGAGCGGGGTGACGTGAGAGAACTTGGGAAGGTTGAACACCAGACGGGCTGCGCCGCTGGATGAGTTGTAGGGTTTAATGGCACAGGCAGGGAGCCCAGCCAACAGCGAGTTGCAGTAATCCAGACGGGAGATGACAAGTGCCTGGATTAGGACCTGCGCCGATGTGTGAGGCAGGGTCGTACTCTGCGGATGTTGTAGAGCATGAACCTACAGGAACGGGCCACCGACCTTGATGTTAGTTGAGAACGACAGGGTGTTGTCCAGGATCACGCCATTCTTAGCGCTCTGGGAGGAGGACACAATGGAGTTGTCAACCGTGATGGCGAGATCATGGAACGGGCAGTCCTTCCCGGGAGGAAGAGCAGCTGTCTTGCCGAGGTTCAGCTTGAGGTGGTGATCCGTCATCCACACTGATATGTCTGCCAGACATGCAGAGATGCGAGCCACCTGGTCATCAGAAGGGGGAAAGGAGAAGATTAATTGTGTGTCGTCTGCATAGCAATGATAGGAGAGACCATGTGAGGTTATGACAGAGCCAAGTGACTTGGTGTATAGCAGAATAGGAGAGGGCCTAGAACAGAGCCCTGGGGGACACCAGTGGTGAGAGCGCGTGGTGAGGAGACAGATTCTCGCCACGCCACCTGGTAGGAGCGACCTGTCAGATAGGACGCAATCTAAGCGTGGGCCGCGCCGGAGATGCCCAACTCGGAGAGGGTGGAGAGGAGGATCTGATGGTTCACAGTATCGAAGGCAGCCGATAGGTCTAGAAGGATGAGAGCAGAGGAGAGAGAGTTAGCTTTAGCAGTGCGGAGCGCCTCCGTGATACAGAGAAGAGCAGTCTCAGTTGAATGACTAGTCTTGAAACCTGACTGATTTGGATCAAGAAGGTCATTCTGAGAGAGATAGCGGGAGAGCTGGCCAAGGACGGCACGTTCAAGAGTTTTGGAGAGAAAAGAAAGAAGGGATACTGGTCTGTAGTTGTTGACATCGGAGGGATCGAGTGTAGGTTTTTTCAGAAGGGGTGCAACTCTCGCTCTCTTGAAGACGGAAGGGACGTAGCCAGCGGTCAGGGATGAGTTGATGAGCGAGGTGAGGTAAGGGAGAAGGTCTCCGGAAATGGTCTGGAGAAGAGAGGAGGGGATAGGGTCGAGCAGGTTGTTGGGCGGCCGGCCGTCACAAGACGCTTTCATCTGGAGAGAGAGGGGAGAAAGAGGTCAGAGCACAGGGTAGGGCAGTGTGAGCAGAACCAGGGTGTCGTGGACTTAGCAAACGAGGATCGGATGTCGGACCTTCTTTTCAAAATGGTTGTCTATGCCAGTCTGTACGACCGTCAGTCATTTCAGACCACTCTAGACGAACACAGACAAGCCATCCTCACTCAGACAGACATTATGTGCAGAACTGAGATCTAAACTCTGAGTTATTTGATTGCCTTTGCCTACCACTTCGGGGCTCATACTGTGGGCATCATGCACATTAGCTAGCCAATGACCACGTCACCAACAGACAAGCCTGCTGTAGCCAACCTCTGCAAGTTACAACTCTCCAGTTTGAGAGGACTATAGCAAGTCCATTGTCAGTGTGATGCAAACACCACTTCAAATCCACTTTACTCCACAGTCTGATTGCTGTAAACATTTCATTGGGTTTTGAGGATTTGGGAATGGCTCCCACGTTCTTGTCCCCCATGTTACCAAGTGAGGATTTTACATAGACCCCTTGAATCAAAGAGGTCATAAATGAACACATATCCAGTCGGTGAGCAAAAATATTTGAAAGACGTCAAATCAATGTCAAAGCCTAGTTTAACGTCAACAATCTGCTTGTATTGAAATTACAATCCTGGTCGGCCGACCAACGTATCTTGCTGTTTATTTTGAGTCTGGGGCCTCTCTTTTTAAAATAATTATCAGACAACTTGAGAATAACAAAGGACAAGACAAGTGCAGAGAGCAAAGTGACCAATTAAAATGTGCTGCCCTTTTCTTGAATCATACAGTGTAACTGGGTTCTCTTTCATGTTTGGGATTACAACAGACAATCCCAGGTTTCACTTGACTATAGGAAGCTCAGGGCAAGCGGAGTGTGACTGAAATAGGAAAATACATCGGTCAATACAGTCATATGTTAATGTTGCCTGATTTGCACTTATCAAGCGATTGTTTTTGGGCATATCGATATAAAAGCCATATGGTTTGTGTGATGTTATTCTGATCGTTCAAGCCCATTTTTGTCTTCTTACAAACAGAGTTGTAATATATATCTGAAAATGAAACTTATGAAACACTATTAGTATAATAAACACCGTAATATAATATTTCTTTGTGAAATACAAATGAGCAGTTGTTTTGACAGGCACTATATTTACCTACCCCTAATCCAGTGGAGGCTGCTGAGGGGAGAACGGCTCACAATAATGGCTGGAATGGAGTGAATGGAATGGTTTCCAACCCATGAAAACCACGTTGTTGATACTATTCCATTTACTCCATTCCAGCCACTAAACCGTTCTACCCTCAGCAGCCCTACTGTAATCCAGCTGTCTCGCCTGAAGTTACAGCCACTAAACCGTTCTACGCAGCTCTCTACCCTCAGCAGCCTCAGCAGCCCTACTGTAATCCAGCTGTCTCGTCTGAAGTTACAGCCACTAAACCGTTCTACCCTCAGCAGCTCACTGTAATCCAGCTGTCTCGCCTGAAGTTACAGCCACTAAACTGTAATCCAGCTGTCTCCAGCTGTCTCGTCTGAAGTTACAGCCACTAAACCGTTCTACCCTCAGCAGCCTCAGCAGCCCCACTGTAATCCAGCTGTCTCGTCTGAAGTTACAGCCACTAAGCCGTTCTACCCTCAGCAGCCTCAGCAGCCCTACTGTAATCCAGCTGTCTCGTCTGAAGTTACAGCCACTAAACCCTTCTACCCTCAGCAGCCTCAGCAGCCCTACTGTAATCCAGCTGTCTCGTCTGAAGTTACAGCCACTAAACCATTCTACCCTCAGCAGCCCTACTGTAATCCAGCTGTCTCGTCTGAAGTTACAGCCACTAAACCCTTCTACCCTCAGCAGCCCTCAATCCAGCTGTCTCGTCTGAAGCCCACTAAACCGCTTCTAGCAGCCCTACTGTAATCCAGCTGTCTCGTCTGAAGTTACAGCCACTAAACCGTTCTACCCTCAGCAGCCCTACTGTAATCCAGCTGTCTCGTCTGAAGTTACAGCCACTAAACCGTTCTACCCTCAGCAGCCCTACTGTAATCCAGCTGTCTCGTCTGAAGTTACAGCCACTAAACCGTTCTACCCTCAGCAGCCCTACTGTAATCCAGCTGTCTCGTCTGAAGTTACAGCCACTAAACCGTTCTACCCTCAGCAGCCCTACTGTAATCCAGCTGTCTCGTCTGAAGTTACAGCCACTAAACCGTTCTACCCTCAGCAGCCTCAGCAGCCCTACTGTAATCCAGCTGTCTCGTCTGAAGTTACAGCCACTAAACCGTTCTACCCTCAGCAGCCCTACTGTAATCCAGCTGTCTCGTCTGAAATTACAGCCACTAAACCGTTCTACCCTCAGCAGCCCTACTGTAATCCAGCTGTCTCGTCTGAAGTTACAGCCACTAAACCGTTCTACCCTCAGCAGCCCTACTGTAATCCAGCTGTCTCGTCTGAAGTTACAGCCACTAAACCGTTCTACCCTCAGCAGCCCTACTGTAATCCAGCTGTCTCGTCTGAAGTTACAGCCACTAAACCGTTCTACCCTCAGCAGCCCTACTGTAATCCAGCTGTCTCGTCTGAAGTTACAGCCACTAAACCGTTCTACCCTCAGCAGCCCTACTGTAATCCAGCTGTCTCGTCTGAAGTTACAGCCACTAAACCGTTCTACCCTCAGCAGCCCTACTGTAATCCAGCTGTCTCGTCTGAAATTACAGCCACTAAACCGTTCTACCCTCAGCAGCCCTACTGTAATCCAGCTGTCTCGTCTGAAGTTACAGCCACTAAACCGTTCTACCCTCAGCAGCCCTACTGTAATCCAGCTGTCTCGTCTGAAGTTACAGCCACTAAACCGTTCTACCCTCAGCAGCCCTACTGTAATCCAGCTGTCTCGTCTGAAGTTACAGCCACTAAACCGTTCTACCCTCAGCAGCCCTACTGTAATCCAGCTGTCTCGTCTGAAGTTACAGCCACTAAACCCTTCTACCCTCAGCAGCCCTACTGTAATCCAGCTGTCTCGTCTGAAGTTACAGCCACTAAACCCTTCTACCCTCAGCAGCCCTACTGTAATCCAGCTGTCTCGTCTGAAGTTACAGCCACTAAACCCTTCTACCCTCAGCAGCCCTACTGTAATCCAGCTGTCTCGTCTGAAGTTACAGCCACTAAACCCTTCTACCCTCAGCAGCCCTACTGTAATCCAGCTGTCTCGTCTGAAGTTACAGCCACTAAACCCTTCTACCCTCAGCAGCCCTACTGTAATCCAGCTGTCTCATCTGAAGTTACAGCCACTAAACCCTTCTACCCTCAGCAGCCCTACTGTAATCCAGCTGTCTCGTCTGAAGTTACAGCCACTAAACCCTTCTACCCTCAGCAGCCCTACTGTAATCCAGCTGTCTCGTCTGAAGTTACAGCCACTAAACCCTTCTACCCTCAGCAGCCCTACTGTAATCCAGCTGTCTCGTCTGAAGTTACAGCCACTAAACCGTTCTACCCTCAGCAGCCCTACTGTAATCCAGCTGTCTCGTCTGAAGTTACAGCCACTAAACCCTTCTACCCTCAGCAGCCCTACTGTAATCCAGCTGTCTCGTCTGAAGTTACAGCCACTAAACCCTTCTACCCTCAGCAGCCCTACTGTAATCCAGCTGTCTCATCTGAAGTTACAGCCACTAAACCCTTCTACCCTCAGCAGCCCTACTGTAATCCAGCTGTCTCGTCTGAAGTTACAGCCACTATTTGATTAGTGATTCACAGGTAAAAGGTAAGGCCTCATAATGACTGAGGACTTTGTCAAAGCAAACAGCCTCTATTGTGTATTGATTGTGAGTGGATCATGTGGAGGTGGGTGTTTGAGGATCATTAATGGCAGCAACAATGACATCATCCATCAGTCTAAAGTCTCCTCTGTCACAGCATCGGCTGTGAGGGGACTGTGCTCTTCTATCACACAATGATGTCTGAGGGGAAAAACAGTGTTAGTTGTTTGAAGTAACTTCTTTGTTGTTGTTTAATCATTAATGTTTCCAGCTTCAACCAATAGTCATCATGTATCACATGGGGCAGCAGGTAGCCTAGTGGTTAGAGCATTGGACCAGTAACCGGAAGGTTGGTGGATGGAATCCCTGAGCTGACAAGATAAAAAATATGTCGTTCTGCCCCTGAACAAGGCAGTTCTGAGGCCGTCATTGTAAATAAAAATTTGTTCTTAACGGACTTGCCTAGTCAAATAAATAAAAAAATAAATATCATGTGATGCCATTCACATCAACCTGGCTGTCATCTGACTGTGCCCCAAGCCTCCCAAATTAGAGCCAGGACACAATGGGAAGGGACACCTAGTCAGTTGCACCACTGAATGCATTCAACTGAAATGTGTCTTCCTCATTTAACCCTCTGAATCAGAGAGGTGCGACGGGTTGCCTTAGTCAACGCCCACGGCACCCGGGGAGGAGTTGTTGTTGAGGGTTAACTGCCTTGCTCAAGGGTAGAACGGCAAATTATTCCTCCTTCCCGGCTCTGGGATTTGAACCAGCGGCTTTTCAGTTACTGGCCCAACAGTTACTGGCATGCTAGGTTACTGGCATGCTAGGTTACTGGCCTGCTAGGTTACTGGCATGCTAGGTTACTGGCCTGCTAGGTTACCCACCACCCATGATTTATTATGAATGCAGCACGATTTACACTTTACATCTAGACAAAAAGGGCTCATAAGTAGTTAAAGGGATAGTTCATCCAAATTACAACATGACATCCCTTTAATAACCTTTGTTTAATCATTTTTTAATGCTCCTTTCACAGCACATTAGACAGAGGAAATTATAGACAGGGTAGATGTCTACAATGACAATGCTACAACCCTCTGACGCAATAGAGTGCTATCGCTGTTTCCCTGGTGTCAAATATGGCCATAAACACCTCTTGTTACTGGTACACCTGCAATTGAGTTCTCCTCTTCACTCTTTATTGGTGTCATGTTGCCAGAGGGGCTGTAGAGGATGAGTGATAGAGAGGTCGGCTGTAGGGATGATATTAGCACTTATACTGTCCTCTCATCACCACACTTGTGACGGATCACCTGCAGCTACCTGTAAAGATGTAGCATCTTAATTTGATCACCCTGTTGCAGGAGAACTTCAACGCAGCACATTTAAAACGTGTAGTGTATTTGAGTTTTGAAAAGGCTTCTAAAGTTTGTAATTTTCACTTGTGAAATTTCCGATGGAAAATGTACTAACTGCTACAAAAATGTCCATTAATTATATACTCCACATAATAATTCACATTTCCTGTTGCTGCAGGATTATTTTCCTGCTGGAGGAGACTGGATCAAATTAAGATCCTACATCTGTACATCTCTACAGTACTGGAGCAATGATAAATGGTACTGGTATCTGAGCTGTTCCGCGGTTTCATCTATCTCTCTGAAGATATTGAGAATTCTGTATTAGAAGTGTGTGTATCAACTGTGCTGTGATTTGAAAAAGAATGTAATTAAGTATTACAAAAAATGTGCAATCATCAATCCTCTCGACTACACCCATTGCATAAGGGTGCTTTAATACTTAATAAACACACACACACACACACACACACACACACACACACACACACACACACACACACACACACACACACAAAAAACACTTCACATTTTGATTCATAATTTATAAT
Organism: Oncorhynchus keta; assembly: GCF_023373465.1. Lineage (NCBI taxonomy): Eukaryota > Metazoa > Chordata > Actinopteri > Salmoniformes > Salmonidae > Oncorhynchus > Oncorhynchus keta. The sequence continues at coordinate 7,314 of NW_026289563.1, read as the reverse complement.
TGTTTGGTTGGCTGGTCAGTCTTTATACATGCAGGCTTTATTGTAAGATATTCAGGATAGATAGTAGCCTACAGTAATTTTCAGTAGGTAGTATGATTCATGAGGTGCTTCATTTGTAATTTGGGAGGTGCCAGAACAGAAGGTGAGCCCGTGAGGGGGGTGACCTGTGGGCTCTGAGGTGCCAGAAAGCATTATAAACTTTATAATAAAGCATTGCATGCATTATCATGGCTTAGAGCAGTGGTGTGGAGCTGCTTGCAGAAGTTGTACACATGGAGTACATTTTTTGTAGCCTGGAGTCCGGCAGGAATGTGGCCTTATATAAATGTAATTCTGCATCATTTTAGATGACTGGAGACTTTGGCAGAATCTCTTTTAATACCTCACAGATGTTCAAAATGACAGGCTACTGAGACACTGACAAACTGAGAACCTGAGATCAATAAAACCTACCTTGTCTTGAATGCATCAATAGCCTAGGCCTCGGAGTGTGGAGAAACACATATTGTTCAATATGAGGAGGAAATTATAGTTCTAAAAAAGCTTTCCAGTTTCACCGACTCACCAAGAATGTGCAGCTCACTCACTGGCCAAAAGCCTATCTATTTTTTGTATTTAGCTAGGCGAGTCAGTTAAGATCAAATTGTTATTTACAATGCTGGCCTACACCGGCCAAACCCGGACGACGCTGGGCCAATTGTGCCCCGCCCTACGGGACTCCCAATGACAGACAGTTGTGATACAGCCTTGATTCAAACCGGGGTGTCTGTAGTGATGCCTCAAGCACTGAGATGCAGTGCCTTAGACCTCTGCACCACTCGGGAGCCCCGTCTGTCTCTTGCTTTACTTTGTAAAAAAATGTTGTTCGCTCAACAGGCCTGTTTGGAAGTAGCTTGGTAACATACAGACAGATTAGTATTTTCTTTTCAGCAGGATCTATTTGCTTTCCAACCTGTGTTTTCCCACAATTGTATTTGAAATATTGCGAAAGGCCAGTTTTGGCTGCATGCTGTTCCCTGACAGATTTGCCACACGTTGCCGACTGCAGGCATGCCTTGTGATTGGGCTACACACAATCCACAGTTAGGCTATTTTTTGTTTAATTAGCTATTGATCCTCTGTGGCTAAATTGTAGGCTTACTACTGGTGTAGTATTGGGAATGATTTAATTTATTTCTGGACAGACAGACATGTGCTGCAGCACCTTCAGCACACTTCCCACAGCTATAAGGAAATAAATGACGATGTTGCAGGCTCATGTCCATAACAGCACAGAGGGAGAGAGATCATAGAACATGAATCTCATTGTAGTTCTGTGAGAGATACAGCTTCTCTCTCTTCACCACAGCAATGACCACGTGTTGGTCTACATAGACTACAATGTTGCACAAACCATAAACCCGGGACGGTCCAACGGGAATCAATTCTTAGAAAATCAGGCACGTTTTCACGTTACGTTTTTTAGGGGCGTGACAATTACAGAGGAATCCAAATTAAGTTGGTCTGATTGCTAATTATTAGGATTTTTACATTGCAAACAGTGAACATGATGGTTCATGCCACAAAGAGGTACCTGATCCTGGCAAATGGGTTCCGGAATAAAAGAGTACAAAACTGAGAGGTGCTGGATTCTGTTTCGGCAGGATCCAGTTCCGACAGGATGCCGTTCCGGCAGGATCCAGTCCCGACAGGATTCTGTTCCGACAGGATTCTGTTCCAGCAGGATTCTGTTCCGGTAGGATCCAGTTCCGACAGGATTCTGTTCTGGTAGGATCCAGTTCCGACAGGATTCAGTTCCGACAGGATTCTGTTCCGACAGGATCCAGTTCTGACAGGATCCAGTTCCGACAGGATTCTGTTCCGACAGGATTCTGTTCCGACAGGATCCAGTTCTGACAGGATTCAGTTCCGACAGGATTCTGTTCCGACAGGATCCAGTTCTGACAGGATCCAGTTCCGACAGGATTCAGTTCCGACAGGATTCTGTTCCGACAGGATCCAGTTCTGACAGGATTCAGTTCCGACAGGATTCTGTTCCGACAGGATCCAGTTCTGACAGGATTCAGTTCCGACAGGATTCTGTTCCGGCAGGATCCCGTTCCGGCAGGATCCAGTTCCGACAGGATTCTGTTCCGACAGGATTCTGTTCCGGCAGGATCCAGTCCCGACAGGGTTCTGTTCCGATAGGATCCAGTTCCGACAGGATCCAGTTCCGACAGGATTCTGTTCCGACAGAGTTCTGTTCCGACAGGATCCAGTTCCGACAGAGTTCTGTTCCGACAGGATCCAGTTCCTACAGAGTTCTGTTCCGACAGGATCCAGTTCCGACAGGATTCTGTTCCGGCAGGATCCAGTTCCGACAGGATCCAGTTCCGACAGGGTTCTGTTCCGATAGGATCCAGTTCCGACAGGATCTGGCTCAAATGAAGCGCTGGATGAATCACAAGTGTTTAACAGCTGCTGAATAATTAGCAGCTCCATTTTGATGGCATAATTGTTCAAACAATACAGTTGTCCTCAGTGTCCCAGCATATAGAGCTGTATTATCATAGCTAGTTGGGTGGGATACACACACACAGAGACAATATTATTGCATAAAGGCAGTTTTTTGTGTGGCTCAATCATTGAAGGCCCTAGTCTTGTATGGATCTCCTGTTTCCTAATTGGTGCTTTCTGTTATGCCTCCTTAGGGCTGTGTGGTCGACCTGTAAGAGGTGGTCGATCATATAGCAGCTTAGGCTACCTATCACCGGCCCAAGTCAGCAAGCTGCATGATTTCTATGATCAATCTCCTGAAGTGTCAGACTATCATAATATGTCCTGAAGCAGAACAGGCTGAGGGAGAATCAGCACATTACAAGCCTTTGGCTGTAGGAAGCAAGCCTTGTGTGTTAAGACACAATGAAAACAACGGTCTCAGTCTCTATTTGCCCAGACGGATCACTAAGAATAGGTTGATCTTTAAGAGCTGTGACACTGATGTAAGACACTGTCGTGTGCATGCTGTGTGTGTTCAAGCTCGCTGTGCATAAATGATTGTAGACGTAGAATAGGCATGTACTCCAGTCAAGCACAAAGTAGCAATCCGTTCTATTCCTGTTTGAGGAAAGTGACAAAATGCCCAATGGCATATAATATATGTGTCCCTTCTGGCCATCGGAGGATGTTATTGAGGAATATTGTCCTGTCGTTGTTTATAACCTGCGCTGGTTTGTAAACCCATTTAACCCCTCGTAGACGGTAACTTACTGCAAAGTGTTAATAATTACTTCATCATAATGGAATCATTGACAATCCTTTCCTCTCTGTGCTCATTCTTTCAAATAATCCTCTTCTTTAAAGTTTTGCCAGAATAATGTAACCTTCAATAATATAGGGCTTACAGAGAAAAGCCCCTGAAATCTCAGAATCCCTCAGAAAAACTTTAATTACATCACAACTGCAGTCAGATACCTCTTAAGAGTTCCCTCATGAAAATTGATAGACTTTGCCCTATTTAAAAATAATAATTGCTCACAATGTTATGATACGGCTTCAAATATCTCATAGTCCAATAAAATAAGACTCCTCTTCCTCCAGCTTTTCCTTTGTGGAGCTTTTGTATTTCTGTTTCTTTGAAGAATAAAAACCGTTGGGTGATTGAAAGTTTCTGTTCTGACTCTGAGTCTGGGGGATTAGAGGAATAAGTGGTACATGAGACAGTTTCCAGTCGGAGGGAACGTCATCGTCCCTGGTCAAAGTCCACTGGAGCGTTCCTGTGAATGTTAAAACTGGAACGGAGGGGAAATCAGCCAGGTCTTTTCTGAGGAGAATGGGAGCGGTAGAATGACTGACGTCCATGTTCTCACCAAGATTCATTCATATTGTGTCGTTATGTCTGTGTCCCAGATGGCACCCTATTCCTTATTTACTAGACGTTTGAACAGGGAAAAGTAGTGCACTATGTAGGAATAGTGTTCCTAAAGGGTTGTGCGGCTGTCCACATTGGTGCCAGGTAGAACCTTTTAGGTTCCAGGCAGAATTTTTTGGGTTCCATGTAACCCTCTGTTGAAAGGAGGTCTTCAAAGGGTTCTCCTATGGGGACAGCCGAAAAACCCTTTTTGATTCTAGATAGCACATTTCTTCTAAGAGTGGAGTCCACTAGTTAAGGAATAGGATGTCATTTGGGATCCTGGGATACGTACCATAACGCTACTAACCAAACAGATTGTCACAACATTTCCACATGGTAATGTCATGACTAACCTCCTCACAACTTACTTGCGACATTGTGACAAAGTCATGTGTTAGTTGGGATGTCCTGTCTGATAATTTGGTAGTTTACTGGTAAACTTTGAACTTTTCCAGTGTTATACCTTCCCCTTGCAACCCTATTCATGATCAATGTCTCTTAATTACCACATTCTGCGGAGACTTCCCACACATTCCTTTTCTTTGTTTTACCAGGGGCCTCACCGGCTAATTTGTCTGATGTTAGAGCATATTTCTCCCTCTTGAAATGCACTAGTCAATATTCATAAAGTAAATGACGCATCATGCTGCTGGTGTGTTTGAGTGAATTCATTTCCTGGGGAATTTAGCCTTAAAGTCTGTGTTAATGGTGGGCTAGTTAGTGTGAGGGGTCGCTCCTGGATGAGCTTTTTATCATTTATAGAAAGTAGTTTTATAAAGGAAATAAATCAAATGGTTGTTTTTTAAATGGACAGAGAATTGCCACTAGCAGGGATGAGTCTGGTCAGTGGTGTGAAGACTGGGGAAACAACTTCTTTCTGGACACTCAATCTATTCTCAAGATCACTCGCTTCACTCTTCAACTTTTTCACCCATTTTACGTCCACATCCTAAAATACATCCTCTCTGTTGCTCTCATCTCTCCATCTCCTTTTCCCCATACCTCTTACCCCTTTCTTCGCCTTCTTGAGTATCTTGGGGACAGATTGCTCTCCGAGTTTCCTGCTACACAAATGACTCTTGTAAAGAGTGCTAAATGTATCTGTGATGTCTGCCAAATATGAAGTTCATTATTATACTGAGTCACACACTCCAGGTAATTGGCTACGTACAAATTCCAGCGTTTTGAACCCACTTGGAAAAGATGTACCCTGCCTGGCATCAGGATTTTAATGAATCTCCATTTTCCTCCCTGATCGAGAACGTTTGGGTGTTTTTTTAAGGACTTGTCGCTGTACTGCAGTGTTATTGTAACGATTTTCTTCTTCTCTGACGAGGAGTATGAGAGATCGGACCAATGCGCAGCGTGGTAAGTGTCCATAAATATATTTAATAAACTGAACACAGAATACAAAAAACAAGAGAAATAAATGAAAACCGAAACAGTTCTGTATGGAAAACACAGACACAGAAAACAACTACTAACAAATCATAGTGGGAAAACAAGCTGCCTAAGTATGGTTCTCAATCAGAGACAACAATAAACAGCTGCCTCTGATTGGGAACCATACCAGGCCAAACACAGAAATACAAAACCATAGAACACATAGAATGCCCACCCCAACTCACGCCTGACCAAACTAAAATAGAGACATTAAAAGGAACTAAGGTCAGACAGACAGTTATTGTAGTTAGGGCTTCAGAGGGGGTTGCTGGCCTGCTGAGCAGTGGGGCATGAGGGTTTGTTCAATAGCCACGTTGGGGACGGTTTTTAATCGCGTTACAGAATGAAAGCTGCCCTCGCTGATATTTGAATTCTGAAAAAGAACAAAATGAAAGATATTGGTATTTATTTATTTAGATGTAGATTTATTTTTATTTTCATGTATTGACGCTGTAATGATATATTTACTGCTGTAAGGGGTGCGTACTGGCGGCAGAGAAGTCAGGAGAGCAAAAACTGATTTACAACGGCGCGGTTTAATAAATAAAACCCCGTTAACAGTACAATATTAAATGGGTAAAACCTGTCACACACCAGCTTAACGTGCACAAGCATTACAATAAACAATTACGGACAAGGACATGGGGGAAACAGAGGGTTAAATACACAACATGTAATTATGGAATTGGAACCAGGTGTGTGGAAGACAAGACAAAACAAATGGAAAATGAAAAGTGGACCGTCGATGGCTAGAAGGCCGGCGATGCCGACCGCCGGACACCGCCCGAACCAGGAGAGGGGACCGACTTTGGTGGAAGTCGTGACAACTGCCTGGTACTGATGCTCTAGAAATACTTAGAGAGACAAATCCAAGCCTTAATTTTTCTCTGTAGTAGAGGTCTGTTGGACTGCAATCAGCAATCTACATCTGCATCTGCATAATGTGAACCGAGAAAATGGCAGCCACAATGTTCAACAAATGTGATTATTTTCACTCCCATTGTGGACCAAGCCTTGGTTCTATGCAGTACATTGTCCATGCATAACTATATGAAGAGAAAGACTGGCCGATTCCGTGGAAAACACATTAACTGCAGTATTTTCACAAACAAACGTGTATGTGTGTACAGGTTTTTAAAGGGTCAGCCACTGAAGTGCAGGTTCTCAGCTCGAGCTGCATGAGTGTAAACCTCTCTATTGAGGGATTTAGGTGGGAGTGCTGTGAAGACTTGGTTATTACCAACATTTTGATAGAAACTCACCCAGCTATTTGTTTACAGAAGTACCGTAACAATACAACAAAAAAGATAAAAGTATTTATCATTGCTAAAATGTACTTCGGTCTTTGTCATTTTAACAAAGCTTTGAATGAAAACACCTCTTCTGTTTCTGCCCCCACGTTGATCACTGATTAAGCTATCTTTATCTGTTGTGTTTCAAGAGCAGCTTCATTGTTGTCCTGTGGTCTCATCACAATATTGTAGAGCGTATGGATACTAGAAGGTCAGTTATAGGTAGGTACTACAGGAGAAAGGAATAGCTGCAGTAGGCTACTCTGAATTAACATTCATGCATAGCAGACTAACTCAACGCTGGACCCTAGAGCCAGTTCCACAGCTGATTTAAATGTGTCCTTGCTAGTCAAGGACTGATGTAGACCTGGGACACCTGGTGGATGGAATGAATCATTAGGTAGAACAGACAACCACCCGGGATCTCCAGGCTCTGATTTGAATTCCCTGCTTTATGACATACAGCTAATACAACAAGGATGACATTCAGTTTGTCAGAGTCGCTCACACTCTCCGGTCTGTGACGCAAGTCCCGATGTCACTCCATCTCAGTATTCATCCACCTGACGTTTTAAGACAAATCATATGGGTATATAAAGGGAAGTGATGCGGCTTACAGGGTCAAACGTTTCTTCTCCCAAAGAAAGAAACAAAAGGATGTGATAATGATGAAGGGAATGTGTTGAG
>NW_026289562.1:0-18357 GCF_023373465.1 Oncorhynchus keta | reverse complement strand
AGGTCTGCGTAGTGGATTTAAACTTCTAATAGCCTGCTTTGCTGAAACGTATTCCAAAAGTTTTTTGTTCTAATAATTTCCCTTTTGCCCTCAACTACCCTGAGAGCACCCAGGTGTTCCTTTTACAGGCACCCTATACAAGCCCGGCCCTACAGGGTACCCTATACAAGCCTACAGGCACCCTATGAAGCCCAGTCCTACAGGGTACCCTATACAAGCCCGGTCTACAGGGTACCCTATGTTCACGCCCGGCCCTACAGGGTACCCTATACAAGCCAGGTCCTACAGGGGTACCCTATACAAGCCCGGTTCTACAGGGTACCCTATACAAGCCCTACAGGGTACCCTATACAAGCCGGCCCTACAGGGCACCCTATACAAGCCCGGCCCTACAGGGTACCCTATACACGCCCGGCCCTACAGGGTGCCCTATAACGCCCGGCCCTACAGGGTACCCTATACAAGCCCGGCCCTACAGGGGTGCCCTATACAAGCCCGGCCCTACAGGGCACCCTATACACGCCCGGCACTACAGGGTACCCTATACACGCCCGGCCCTACAGAGTACCCTATACAAGCCCAGCCTAACAGGGTACCCTATACAAGCCTACCCTACAGGGTACCCTATACACGCTCAAAGCCCTATACACGCCCAGCCCTACAGGGTACTCCTATACACGCCCGGCCCTACAGGGTACCCTATACAAGCCCGGCCCTATACACGCCCAGCCCTACAGGGCAACCCTATACATGCCCGGGCCCTACAGGGTACCCTATACACGCCCAGCCCTACAGGGTACCCTATACACGCCCGGCCCTACAGGGTACCCTATACAAGGCTGCCCTGGGTACCCTATACAAGCTCCGGCCCTACAGGGTGCCCTATACACGCCCGGCACTACAGGGTGCCCTATACACGCCCGTCCTACAGAGTGCCCTATGCAAGCCCAATTAACAGGCACCCTATACAAGCCCACCCTACAGGGTACCCTATACACGCCCGGCCCTATACACGCCCAGCCCTACAGGGTGCCCTATACACGCCTGGCCCTATACACGCCCTGTGCCCTACAGGGTGTTCCTATACACGCCCAGCCCTACAGGGTACCCCTATACAGCCCGCCCTACAGGGTATTCTATATAAAGCCTGTGACCCTACAGGGCACCCTATACAGCCCGGGGCCTACAGGGTAGCCTATACAAGCCCTACAGGGTACCCTATACAAGCCCAGCCCTACAGGGTACCCTATACACGCCCGGCCCTATACACGCCCAGCCCTACAGGGTACCCTATACACGCCCGGCCCTACAGGGTACCCTATACAAGCCCGGCCCTATACACGCCCAGCCCTACAGGGTACCCTATACACGCCCGGCCCTACAGGGTACCCTATACAAGCCCGGCCCTACAGGGTATCCTATACAAGCCCAGCCCTACAGGGCACCCTATACAAGCCCTACAGGGTACCCTATACAAGCCCTACAGGGTACCCTATACAAGCCCTACAGGGTAGCCTATACAAGCCCAGCCCTACAGGGTAGCCTATACAAGCCCAGCCCTACAGGGTAGCCTATACAAGCCCTACAGGGTACCCTATACAAGCCCAGTCCTACAGGGTACCCTATAGAAGCCCAGCCCTACATGGTACCCTATACAAGCCCAACCCTACATGGTACGCTATACAAGCCCTACAGGGTACCCTATACAAGCCCAGCCCTACAGGGTACCCTGTACAAGCCCAGCCCTACAGGGTATTCTATACAAGCTTACCCAGCCCTACAGGGCACCCTATACAAGCCCGGCCCTACAGGGTAGCCTATACAAGCCCTACAGGGTACCCTATACAAGCCCAGCCCTACAGGGTACCCTATACACGCCCCGGCCCTATACACGCCCAGCCCTACAGGGTACCCTATACACGCCCGTCCTACAGGGTACCCTATACAAGCCCGGCCCTATACACGCCCAGGCCCTACAGGGCACCCTATACACGCCCCCCTACCAGGGTACCCTATACAAGCCCGGCCCTACAGGGTATCCTATACAAGCCCAGCCCTACAGGGCCCTATACAAGGCCCTACAGGGTACCCTATACAAGCCCTACAGGGTACCCTATACAAGCCCTACAGGGTAGCCTATACAAGCCCAGCCCTACAGGGTAGCCTATATTAAGCCCAGCCCTACAGGGTAGCCTATACAAGCCCTCTACAGGGTACCCTATACAAGCCCAGTCCTACAGGGCACCCTATAGAAGCCCAGCCCCTACATGGTACCCTATACAAGCCTAACCCTACATGGTACGCTATACAAGCCCTACAGGGTACCCTATACAAGCCCAGCCCTACAGGGTACCCTGTAAAGCCCAGCCCTACAGGGTAGCCTGTACAAGCCCTACAGGGTAGCCTGTACAAGCCCTACAGGGTAGCCTGTACAAGCCCTACAGGGTAGCCTATACAAGCCCTACAGGGTAGCCTATACAAGCCCTACAGGGTAGCCTATACAGCGCCCTACAGGGTAGCTATACAAGCCCTACAGGGTAGCCTATACAAGCCCTACAGGGTAGCCTATACAAGCCCTACAGGGTAGCCTATACAAGCCCTACAGGGTAGCCTATACAAGCCCTACAGGGTAGCCTATACAAGCCCTACAGGGTAGCCTATACAAGCCCTACAGGGTAGCCTATACAAGCCCAGCCCTACAGGGTAGCCTATACAAGCCCGGCCCTACAGGGTACCCTATACACGCCCGGCCCTACAGGGTACCCTATACAAGCCCGGCCCTACAGGGTACCCTATACAAGCCCGGTCCTACAGGGTACCCTATACAAGCCCGGCCCTACAGGGTACCCTATACAAGCTCGGCCCTACAGGGTACCCTATACAAGCCCAGCCCTACAGGGTACCCTGTACAAGCCCAGCCCTACAGGGTACCCTGTACAAGCCCTACAGGGTAGCCTGTACAAGCCCTACAGGGTAGCCTGTACAAGCCCTACAGGGTAGCCTATACAAGCGCTACAGGGTAGCCTATACAAGCCCTACAGGGTAGCCTATACAAGCCCTACAGGGTAGCCTATACAAGCCCTACAGGGTAGCCTATACAAGCCCTACAGGGTAGCCTATACAAGCCCTACAGGGTAGCCTATACAAGCCCTACAGGGTAGCCTATACAAGCCCAGCCCTACAGGGTAGCCTATACACGCCCGGCCCTACAGGGTACCCTATACAAGCCCGGCCCTACAGGGTACCCTATACAAGCCCGGTCCTACAGGGTACCCTATACAAGCCCGGCCCTACAGGGTACCCTATACAAGCCCGGCACTACAGGGTACCCTATACACGCCCGGCACTACAGGGTACCCTATACACGCCCGGCCCTACAGGGTACCCTATACACGCCCTGCCCTACAGGGTACCCTATACAAGCCCGGGTTCCCTACAGGGCACCCTATACAAGCCCGGCCCTACAGGGTACCCTATACACGCCCGGCACTACAGGGTACCCTTATACACGCCCGGCCCTACAGAGTACCCTATACAAGCCCAGCCCAACAGGGTACCCTATACAAGCCCAGCCCTACAGGGTACCCTATACACGCCCGGCCCTATACACGCCCAGCCCTACAGGGGTACCCTATACACGCCCGTCCCTACAGGGTACCCTATAAAGCCCGGCCCTATACACGCCCCAGCCCTACAGGGTACCCTATACACGCCCGGCCCTACAGGGTACCCTATACACGCCCAGCCCTACAGGGTACTTATACACGCACGGTCCTACAGGGTACCCTATACAAGCCCAGCCCTACAGGGCACCCTATACAAGCCCGGCCCTACAGGGTACTTATACACGCCGGCACTACAGGGTACCCTATACACGCCCGGCCCTACAGAGTACCCTATACAAGCCCAGCCCAACAGGGTACCCTTATACAAGCCCAGCCCTACAGGGCACTTATACACGCCCGGCCCTATACACGCCCAGCCCTACAGGGTAAACCCTATACAAGCCCGGCCCTATACACGCCCAGCCCTACAGGGTACCCTATACACGCCCGGCCCTACAGGGTACCCTATACAAGCCCGGCCCTACAGGGTATCCTATACAAGCCCAGCCCTACAGGGCACCCTATACAAGCCCGGCCCTACAGGGTAGCCTATACAAGCCCTACAGGGTACCCTATACAAGCCCAGCCCAACAGGGTACCCTATACAAGCCCAGCCCTACAGGGTACCCTATACACGCCCGGCCCTATACACGCCCAGCCCTACAGGGTACCCTATACAAGCCCGGCCCTATACACGCCCAGCCCTACAGGGTACCCTATACACGCCCGGCCCTACAGGGTACCCTATACAAGCCCGGCCCTACAGGGTATCCTATACAAGCCCAGCCCTACAGGGCACCCTATACAAGCCCGGCCCTACAGGGTAGCCTATACAAGCCCTACAGGGTACCCTATACAAGCCCAGCCCTACAGGGTACCCTATACACGCCCGGCCCTATACACGCCCAGCCCTACAGGGTACCCTATACACGCCCGGCCCTACAGGGTACCCTATACAAGCCCGGCCCTATACACGCCCAGCCCTACAGGGTACCCTATACACGCCCGGCCCTACAGGGTACCCTATACAAGCCCGGCCCTACAGGGTATCCTATACAAGCCCAGCCCTACAGGGCACCCTATACAAGCCCTACAGGGTACCCTATACAAGCCCAGCCCTACAGGGTAGCCTATACAAGCCCAGCCCTACAGGGTAGCCTATACAAGCCCTACAGGGTACCCTATACAAGCACAGTCCTACAGGGTACCCTATAGAAGCCCAGCCCTACATGGTACCCTATACAAGCCCAACCCTACATGGTACGCTATACAAGCCCTACAGGGTACCCTATACAAGCCCAGCCCTACAGGGTACCCTGTACAAGCCCAGCCCTACAGGGTAGCCTGTACAAGCCCTACAGGGTAGCCTGTACAAGCCCTACAGGGTAGCCTGTACAAGCCCTACAGGGTAGCCTGTACAAGCCCTACAGGGTAGCCTATACAAGCCCTACAGGGTAGCCTATACAAGCCCTACAGGGTAGCCTATACAAGCCCTACAGGGTAGCCTATACAAGCCCTACAGGGTAGCCTATACAAGCCCTACAGGGTAGCCTATACAAGCCCTACAGGGTAGCCTATACAAGCCCTACAGGGTAGCCTATACAAGCCCTACAGGGTAGCCTATACAAGCCCGGCCCTACAGGGTACCCTATACACGCCCGGCCCTACAGGGTGTCCCTATACAAGCCCGGTTCTACAGGGTACCCTATACAAGCCCGGTCCTACAGGGTACCCTATACAAGCCCGGGCCCTACAGGGTACCCTATACAAGCCCGGCACTACAGGGTGCCTATACACGCCCGACTACAGGGTACCCTATACACGCCCGGCCCTACAGGGTACCCTATACACGCCCGGCCCTACAGGGTACCCTATACAAGCCCGGCCCTACAGGGTACCCTATACAAGCCCGGCCCTACAGGGTACCCTATACACGCCCGGCACTACAGGGTACCCTATACACGCCCGGCCCTACAGAGTACCCTATACAAGCCCAGCCCAACAGGGTACCCTATAAAGCCCAGCCCTACAGGGTGCCCTTATACACGCCCGGCCCTATACACGCCCAGCCCTACAGGGTACCCTATACACGCCCGGCCCTACAGGGTACCCTATACAAGCCCGGCCCTATACACGCCCAGCCCTACAGGGTACCCTATACACGCCCGGCCCTACAGGGTACCCTATACACGCCCAGCCCTACAGGGTACCCTATACACGCACGGCCCTACAGGGTACCCTATACAAGCCCAGCCCTACAGGGTACCCTATACAAGCCCGGCCCTACAGGGTACCCTATACACGCCCGGCACTACAGGGTACCCTATACACGCCCGGCCCTACAGAGTACCCTATACAAGCCCAGCCCAACAGGGTACCCTATACAAGCCCAGCCCTACAGGGTACCCTATACACGCCCGGCCCTATACACGCCCAGCCCTACAGGGTACCCTATACAAGCCCGGCCCTATACACGCCCAGCCCTACAGGGTACCCTATACACGCCCGGCCCTACAGGGTACCCTATACAAGCCCGGCCCTACAGGGTATCCTATACAAGCCCAGCCCTACAGGGCACCCTATACAAGCCCGGCCCTACAGGGTAGCCTATACAAGCCCTACAGGGTACCCTATACAAGCCCAGTCCTACAGGGTACCCTATACAAGCCCTACAGGGTACCCTATACAAGCCCTACAGGGTACCCTATACAAGCCCTACAGGGTAGCCTATACAAGCCCTACAGGGTAGCCTATACAAGCCCTACAGGGTAGCCTATACAAGCCCTACAGGGTAGCCTATACAAGCCCTACAGGGTAGCCTATACAAGCCCTACAGGGTAGCCTATACAAGCCCTACAGGGTAGCCTATACAAGCCCTACAGGGTAGCCTATACAAGCCCTACAGGGTAGCCTATACAAGCCCTACAGGGTACCCTATACACGCCCGGCCCTACAGGGTACCCTATACACGCCCGGCCCTACAGGGTATCACCCTATACACGCCTGGCCCTACAGGGTACCCTATACAAGCCCGGCCCTACAGGGTACTCTATACAAGCCCGGTCCTACAGGGTACCCTATACAAGCCCGGCCCTACAGGGTACCCTATACAAGCCCGGCACTACAGGGTACCCTATACACGCCCGGCACTACAGGGTACCCTATACACGCCCGGCCCTACAGGGTACCCTATACACGCCCGGCCCTACAGGGTACCCTATACAAGCCCGGCCCTACAGGGTACCCTATACAAGCCCGGCCCTACAGGGTACCCTATACACGCCCGGCACTACAGGGTACCCTATACACGCCCGGCCCTACAGAGTACCCTATACAAGCCCAGCCCAACAGGGTACCCTATACAAGCCCAGCCCTACAGGGTACCCTATACACGCCCGGCCCTATACACGCCCAGCCCTACAGGGTACCCTATACACGCCCGGCCCTACAGGGTACCCTATACAAGCCCGGCCCTATACACGCCCAGCCCTACAGGGTACCCTATACACGCCCGGCCCTACAGGGTACCCTATACACGCCCGGCCCTACAGGGTACCCTATACACGCCCAGCCCTACAGGGTACCCTATACACGCACGGCCCTACAGGGTACCCTATACAAGCCCAGCCCTACAGGGTACCCTATACAAGCCCGGCCCTACAGGGTACCCTATACACGCCCGGCACTACAGGGTACCCTATACACGCCCGGCCCTACAGAGTACCCTATACAAGCCCAGCCCAACAGGGTACTCCTATACAAGCCCAGCCCTACAGGGCACTTATACACGCCCCGGCCCTATACACGCCCCAGCCCTACAGGGTACCCTATACACGCCCGGCCCTACAGGGTACCCTATACACGCCCAGCCCTACAGGGTACCCTATACACGCACGGCCCCTACAGGGTACCCTATACAAGCCCAGCCCTACAGGGTACCCTATACAAGCCCGGGCCCTACAGGGTACCCTATACACGCCCGGCACTACAGGGTACCCTATACACGCCCGGCCCTACAGAGTACCCTATACAAGCCCAGCCCAACAGGGTACCCTATACAAGCCCAGCCCTACAGGGTACCCTATACACGCCCGGCCCTATACACGCCCAGCCCTACAGGGTACCCTATACACGCCCGGCCCTACAGGGTACCCTATACAAGCCCGGCCCTACAGGGTATCCTATACAAGCCCAGCCCTACAGGGCACCCTATACAAGCCCGGCCCTACAGGGTAGCCTATACAAGCCCTACAGGGTACCCTATACAAGCCCAGTCCTACAGGGTACCCTATACAAGCCCTACAGGGTACCCTATACAAGCCCTACAGGGTACCCTATACAAGCCCTACAGGGTACCCTATACAAGCCCTACAGGGTACCCTATACAAGCCCTACAGGGTACGCTATACAAGCCCAGCCCTACAGGGTAGCCTATACAAGCCCAGCCCTACAGGGTAGCCTATACAAGCCCTACAGGGTACCCTATACAAGCCCAGTCCTACAGGGTACCCTATACAAGCCCAGCCCTACATGGTACCCTATACAAGCCCAACCCTACATGGTACGCTATACAAGCCCTACAGGGTACCCTGTACAAGCCCAGCCCTACAGGGTAGCCTGTACAAGCCCTACAGGGTAGCCTGTACAAGCCCTACAGGGTAGCCTGTACAAGCCCTACAGGGTAGCCTGTACAAGCCCTACAGGGTAGCCTATACAAGCCCTACAGGGTAGCCTATACAAGCCCTACAGGGTAGCCTATACAAGCCCTACAGGGTAGCCTATACAAGCCCTACAGGGTAGCCTATACAAGCCCTACAGGGTAGCCTATACAAGCCCTACAGGGTAGCCTATACAAGCCCTACAGGGTAGCCTATACAAGCCCTACAGGGTAGCCTATACAAGCCCTACAGGGTAGCCTATACAAGCCCTACAGGGTAGCCTATACAAGCCCTACAGGGTAGCCTATACAAGCCCTACAGGGTAGCCTATACAAGCCCTACAGGGTACCCTATACAAGCCCTACAGGGTACCCTATACAAGCCCGGCCCTACAGGGTACCCTATACAAGCCCGGCCCTACAGGGTACCCTTTCCAAGCCCGGCCCTACAGGGTACCCTATACAAGCCCTACAGGGTACCCTATACAAGCCCTACAGGGTACCCTTTCGAAGCCCGGCCCTACAGGGTACCCTATACAAGCCCGGCCCTACAGGGGTACTCCCATACAAGCCTGCGCCCTACAGGGTACCCTATACAAGCCGGCCCTACAGGGTACCCTATACAAGCCCGGCCCTACAGGGTACCCTATACACGCCCGGCCCTACAGGGTACCCTATACACGCCCGTCCTACAGGGTACCCTATACACGCCCGGCCCTACAGGGTACCCTACACAAGCCCTACAGGGCACCCTACACAAGCCCTACAGGGTACCCTACACAAGCCCTACAGGGTACCCCTACACAAGCCCTACAGGGTACCCTATACAAGCCCGTCCCTACAGGGTACCCTATACAAGCCCAAATTCTACAGGGTACCCTATACAAGCCCGGCCCTACAGGGTACCCTATACAAGCCCGGCCCTACAGGGTACCCTATACACGCCCGGCCCTACAGGGTACCCTATACAAGCCCGGTCCTACAGGGTACCCTATACAAGCCCGGTCCTACAGGGTACCCTATACAAGCCCGGTCCTACAGGGTACCCTATACAAGCCCGGTCCTACAGGGTACCCTATACAAGCCCGGTCCTACAGGGTACCCTATACAAGCCCGGTTCTACAGGGTACCCTATACAAGCCCTACAGGGTACCCTATACAAGCCCGGCCCTACAGGGTACCCTATATAAGCCCGGCCCTACAGGGTACTTGTATACAAGCCCGGCCCTACAGGGTACCCTATACAAGCCCGGGCCCTACAGGGTACCCTATACAAGCCCGGCCCTACAGGGTACCCTATACACGCTCGGGGTCCTACAGGGTACCCTATACACGCCCGGCCCTACAGGGTACCCTACACAAGCCCTTACAGGGTACCCTACACAAGCCCTACAGGGTACCCTATACAAGCCCGGCCCTACAGGGTACCCTATACAAGCCCGGGCCCTACAGGGTACCTTCTGTCTGGGCCCTACAGGGTACCCTTTTCCAAGCCCGTCCTACAGGGGTACCCTTTTCCAAGCCCGGGTCCTACAGGGTACCCTTATATAAGCCCGTCCTACAGGGTACCCTATACAAGCCCGGTCCTACATGTATGTGATGTGTATGTGTATGATTGTAATGTCTGTCAGAATAGGGAACCGCGTGAGGTTTACTCATTGATAGGAATGTCTGTCAGAATAGGGAACCGCATGAGGTTTACTCATTGATAGGAATGTCTGTCAGAATAGGGAACCGCGTGAGGTTTACTCATTGATAGGAATGTCTGTCAGAATAGGGAACCGCGTAAGGTTTACTCATTGATAGGAATGTCTGTCAGAATAGGGAACCGCGTAAGGTTTACTCATTGATAGGAATGTCTGTCAGAATAGGGAACCGCGTGAGGTTTACTCATTGCATTTCTATGTACCCCCGGTGTATCTCTGCTCCCCAGCGGTGATAGCTACGACCGCCCACACAACGGTGGTGAATACTCACTACCCCCAGCAGCCCGTCCAGCCCTACCAGGGGGCCCCCCAGTACCCTGCCTACCAGACCGTACCGGTCCAGCCTGGGTATGGGGTTCAGCCTCAACCCGGCTATGGAGGTGGCCAGCCCATACCCACAGCACCAGGCTACCAGGGACAGCCGTTCCAGCCAGGACCACCCCCTCCTTACCAAGAGACTGGTAAGTGTCAGTCGTCAGGATCGTGTTTAGTGGGGCACGCCGAAGCAAAACGTTTTACAACAGAAAATGGCACGTTATGACCATGGTAGTATTAGATGTATTACTTAGTTGTGAGGTATTACTTAGTTGTGAGGTATTACTTAGTTGTGAGGTGTTACTTAGTTGTGTGGTATTACTTAGTTGTGTGGTATTACTTAGTTGTGTGGTATTACTTAGTTGTGTGGTATTACTTAGTTGTGAGGTATTACTTAGTTGTGTGGTATTACTTAGTTGTGTGGTATTACTTAGTTGTGTGGTATTACTTAGTTGTGTAGTATTACTTAGTTGTGTAGTATTACTTAGTTGTGTAGTATTACTTAGTTGTGTGGTATTACTTAGTTGTGTGGTATTACTTAGTTGTGGTATTACTTAGTTGTGTGGTATTACTTAGTTTGTGTGGTATTACTTAGTTGTGTAGTATTACTTAGTTGTGTGGTATTACTTAGTTGTGTAGTATTACTTAGTTGTGTAGTATTACTTAGTTGTGTGGTATTACTTAGTTGTGTGGTATTACTTAGTTGTGTAGTAATGTATTAATATTAGTTGAAAACAAACAGAGGAGGTGAAAAGTGAATCTTATTTGTAAGTGAAAAGGAGGATCCCGACAGGAACCGTCTATTCTCGTGTCTCTGGTGTGGGGTGTTTAATGTCCTCTCTCTCTCTCTACCAGGTCCAGCCTATCCTCCTGCTATCCCAGTGTCTTATAGTCAGGCTGGGTTCAGTCCAGGACAGCTATCTTACCCCCTCCAGGCTCCAGCCCAGCCCAGCTACCCAGCCCAGCCTCAGCCAGCCTATCCCTGTGCACCTCCCGCCCAGCCCGACTTCCTTTCTGCCCAGCCTGCTTACAACCCTGCCTTCATGGAGCCCCAGCCTCCCAAGACTGGCAACTGAAGCAGCTCCTCCCCTCCCATTCTCCATCCACCCGCTCTCATGGGAGACAGACAAACAGACGGACGGGTGGGATAGAAACTGACTGACTGACTGACTGACTGGTGGGATAGAAACAGGCTGACTGACTGACTGACTGGTGGGATAGAAACAGACAGACTGACTGACTGACTGGTGGGATAGAAACAGGCTGACTGACTGACTGACTGGTGGGATAGAAACCTAGCTAACAGACTGACTGACTGACTGGTGGGATAGAAACAGACTGACAGACTGACTGACTGACTGACTGACTGGGATAGAAACAGACTGACAGATGACTGACTGACTTGACTGACTGGTGGGATAGAAACAGACTGACAGACTGACTGACTGGTGGGATAGAAACAGGCTGACTGACTGACTGACTGGTGGACAGAAACTGACTGACGGCTTGGTGTGATAGAAACAGACTGACTGACTGGTGGGATAGAAACAGGCTGACTGACTGACTGACTGGTGGGATAGAAACAGGCTGACTGACTGACTGACTGGTGGGATAGAAACAGGCTGACTGACTGACTGACTGGTGGGATAGAAACTGACTGACTGACTGGTGGGATAGAAACAGGCTGACTGACTGACTGACTGGTGGGATAGAAACAGGCTGACTGACTGACTGACTGGTGGGATAGAAACAGGCTGACTGACTGACTGACTGGTGGGATAGAAACAGGCTGACTGACTGACTGACTGGTGGGATAGAAACTGACTGACTGACTGGTGGGATAGAAACTGACTGACTGACTGGTGGGATAGAAACAGACTGACTGACTGACTGACTGGTGGGATAGAAACAGGCTGACTGACTGACTGGTGGGATAGAAACTGACTGACTGACTGGTGGGATAGAAACTGACTGACTGACTGGTGGGATAGAAACAGACAGACAGACTGACTGACTGACTGGTGGGATAGCAACAGACTGACTGACTGACTGACTGACTGACTGACTGACTGGTGGGATAGAAACAGGCTGACTGACTGACTGACTGGGTGGGATAGAAACAGGCTGACTGACTGACTGGTGGGATAGAAACAGACTGACTGACTGACTGGTGGGATAGAAACAGACTGACTGACTGACTGGTGGGATAGCAACAGACTGACTGACTGACTGACTGACTGGTGGGATAGAAACAGGCTGACTGACTGACTGACTGGTGGGATAGAAACAGACTGACTGACTGACTGACTGGTGGGATAGAAACAGACTGACTGACTGACTGACTGACTGACTGACTGACTGACTGACTGGTGATAGAAACAGGCTGACTGGACTGACTGGTGGGATAGAAACAGGCTGACTGACTGACTGGAGGGATAGAAACTGACTGACTGACTGGTGGGATAGAAACAGGCTGACTGACTGGTGGGATAGAAACAGACTGACTGACTGGTGGGATAGAAACAGACAGGCTGACTGACTGACTGACTGGTGGGATAGAAACAGACAGACTGACTGACTGACTGGTGGGATAGAAACAGACTGACAGACTGACTGACTGACTGACTGACTGGTGGGATAGAAACTGACTGACTGACTGACTGACTGGAGGGATAGAAACTGACTGACTGACTGGAGGGATAGAAACAGGCTGACTGACTGGTGGGATAGAAACTGACTGACTGACTGACAGACTGGTGGGATAGAAACAGACTGACTGACTGACTGACTGGTGGGATAGAAACAGGCTGACTGACTGACTGACTGGAGGGATAGAAACAGGCTGACTGACTGACTGACTGACTGGTGGGATAGAAACAGACTGACTGACTGACTGACTGGTGGGATAGAAACAGACTGACTGACTGACTGGAGAGGGATAGAAACAGGCTGACTGACTGGAGGGATAGAAACAGGCTGACTGACTGACCGGGAGACTGGTGGGATAGAAACAGACTGACTGACTGACTGACTGACTGGTGGGATAGAAACAGACTGACTGACTGACTGACTGGAGGGATAGAAACTGACTGACTGACTGACTGACTGACTGGAGGGATAGAAACAGACTGACTGACTGACTGGTGCCATACATAGTCATGATCTGGTCAATTCCCTAAGCTGTTCTCACCTTATCAATATGACTCCAACCTGTTCTCACACGTGGGATTGAACTGAACAATGCTGTGTATCTGAAATGGCACCCTGTACGGTGCACTACCCTGGTCAAAAGTAGTGCACTACATAGGGAATAAGGTGCAATTTGGGACTTATCCTGTGTGTTCACTTTGTTTTAGGGCCAGGAGTTTTTCTGATTGCCTCGTAACCTGGCCAGGAGTCTTTGGTCCAGGGTATGTTTAGGACCTTGTTTAGGACCTGGTCACGCCTTGGGTTTCATCTCAAAAAGGTACCTTATTCCCTATAAAGGGCACTACTTTTAACCAGGGCCTGTGGTTGTGGTCTAAAGTGGTGCACTATATAGGGAATATGGTGCCATTTGGGAATAACTCTGGGGCCCCTATGTTAAAGGTAACGTCTCATGTTGTTGGTGTTCTTGTATGTTCATTACAAACCACACGGAAGAAAACTACCTTGGTTTCTGTTGCAAAGCGTTTTTTCTGATGAACACAACCCAGGATAAAATTAAACCTCTTGTCATAAAGCGTTTTTTTCTGATGAACACAACCCAGGATAAAAATTAAACCTCTTGTCATAAAGCGTTTTTTTCTGATGAACACAACCCAGGATAAAATTAAACCTCTTGTCATAAAGCGTTTTTTTCTGATGAACACAACCCAGGATAAAATTAAACCTCTTGTCAATTCCATTAAGTTACTTTTCTTTTTACCAGCGCTTTATTTACCAGAGTAATGATGTTAAAAACTGTTTCACAGGGCGTTGTTGCTTATGTTTGTAACCTGACGGTGAAAGCACAGCGGTCCCCATCTGCTACCAGTCTTTAGTATAATATAATAATAATATAATAATAATAATAATAATAAGTCTTTAGTGGGCAAACCACCGGTGTTGGCAGATAAACAGAAAGTCATATTCTGATTTTAATTTTTTTTAAACAACAGATTTTGTACTTGTCGATGACAACCAGAAATGAAATGTCTGAGTACGGCGGAAATGTAGTTCAGTGGAAAAGCGTTCTATTAAAACGTTTCCTATCAAGTCACAAAGCGGCTAAAGAAACTGAATGCAAGAAACAGTTGCCTTTTTTTTTTTTTTTTAACCACAGATTCTTCACCAAATATGAGAATTGTTTTATTTTATTTTAATTAAATGATCAGTTTTTATCTTTCTTTCTCTCTTATCTCTCGTTTCCATGTCGGTTGTATTTGGACGTTAAATCAGTGTTGACCGTTATGGCTGTGGTCCCTAAAGGGCACCGTAATCCCTACAAAGGGCACTGTAATCCCTACAAAGGGCACTGTAATCCCTACAAAGGCACTGTAATCCCTACAAAGGGCACCGTAATCCCTACCAAAGGCACCGTAATCCCTACCAAAGGCACCGTAATCCCTACCAAAGGGCACCGTAATCCCTACCAAAGGGCACCTAATCCCTACCAAGGGCACCGTAATCCCTACCAAAGGGCACCGTAATCCCCTACCAAAGGGCACCAGTAATCCCTACCAAAGGGCACCCTAATCCCTACCAAAGGGCACCTAATCCCTACCAAAGGGCACCCTAATCCCTACCAAAGGGCACCCTAATCCCTACCAAAGGGCACCGTGTTGGGAGTGGCATTCTTTACTTAACCAGGAAAGTCCCATTTCAGGCAGTCTAAATTGTAGTTGCGTACACATTGATGTCAGACATGCACCTACCCCTCCCCCAATGCTCTGTTTCTGATGACTGGGATGAATGGAGCAGGACAAGACCCCCCTCCATGTGACTGATGAATGCAGGAACAGGACAAGACCCCTCTATGTG
The DNA here is from genome assembly GCF_023373465.1 of Oncorhynchus keta. Lineage (NCBI taxonomy): Eukaryota > Metazoa > Chordata > Actinopteri > Salmoniformes > Salmonidae > Oncorhynchus > Oncorhynchus keta. Next base: position 3,073 of record NW_026289562.1, on the reverse strand, counting down.
ACAGATGACTGCAGGAGCAGGACAAGACCCCTCTATGTGACTGATGACTGCAGGAGCAGGACAAGACCTCCTCTATGTGACAGATGACTGCAGGAGCAGGACAAGACCCCCTCTATGTGACTGATGAATGCAGGAGCAGGACAGACCCCTCTATGTGACTGATGAATGCAGGAGCAGGACAAGACCCCTCTATGTGACAGATGACTGCAGGAGCAGGACAAGACCTCCCTCTATGTGACAGATGACTGCAGGAGCAGGACAAGACCCCTCTATGTGACTGATGACTGCAGGAGCAGGACAAGACCCCCTCTATGTGACTGATGAATGCAGGAGCAGGACAAGACCCCTCTATGTGACAGATGACTGCAGGAGCAGGACAAGACCACCTCTATGTGACAGATGACTGCAGGAGCAGGACAAGACCACCTCTATGTGACTGATGACTGCAGGAGCAGGACAAGACCCCTCTATGTGACTGATGACTGCAGGAGCAGGACAAGACCCCCCCTATGTGACTGATGAATGCAGGAGCAGGACAAGACCCCCTCTATGTGACTGATGACTGCAGGAGCAGGACAAGACCCCTCTATGTGACTGATGAATGCAGGAGCAGGACAAGACCCCTCTATGTGACAGATGACTGCAGGAGCAGGACAAGACCCCCTCTATGTGACTGATGACTGCAGGAGCAGGACAAGACTCCCTCTATGTGACTGATGACTGCAGGAGCAGGACAAGACCCCCTCTATGTGACTGATGAATGCAGGAACAGGACAAGACCCTCTATGTGACTGATGAATGCAGGAACAGGACACCTCTATGTGACTGATGAATGCAGGAGCAGGACAAGACCCTCTATGTGACTGATGACTGCAGGAACAGGACAAGACCCCTCTATGTGACTGATGAATGCAGGAGCAGGACAAGACCCCTCTATGTGACTGATGACTGCAGGAACAGGACAAGACCCCCTCTATGTGACTGATGACTGCAGGAGCAGGACAAGACCCCCTCTATGTGACTGATGACTGCAGGAGCAGGACAAGACCCCCTCTATGTGACTGATGACTGACATAAGGTATATATATATGACAGTGTTATGAACATGTTATGACAGTGTTATGACAGCTGTTAGGACATATGACATAGTCATGATGTATTATGACACTGGGTGACAAGTGAAGAGCCAGCGCCTTGGGTTTCCACTGATGCTGTGAGATCATTCGACAGTGTTCTGCTCCAAGCCTTTACAGCTGAACCGAGCTGAATGACATGCCTTCAAATCTATTTCTATAAGGGACCTCTTCTCTTCTGCTTCGTTCTGCTCCAAGCCTTTACAGCTGAACCGAGCTGAATGACATGCCTTCAAATCTATTTCTATAAGGGACCTCTTCTCTTCTGCTTCGTTCTGCTCCAAGCCTTTACAGCTGAACCGAGCTGAATGACATGCCTTCAAATCTATTTCTATAAGGGACCTCTTCTGTTTCGTTCTGCTCCAAGCCTTTACAGCTGAACCGAGCTGAATGACACGCCTTCAAATCTATTTCTATAAGGGACCTCTTCTCTTCTGCTTCGTTTCTGCTCCAAGCCTTTACAGCTGAACCGAGGCTGAATGACATGCCTTCAAATCTATTTCTATAAGGGACCTCTTCTGTTTTCGTTCTGCTACAAGCCTTTACAGCTGAACCGAGCTGAATGACACGCCTTCAAATCTATTTCTATAAGGGGACCTCTTCTCTTCTGCTCGTTCTGCTCCAAGCCTTTACAGCTGAACCGAGCTGAATGACATGCCTTCAAATCTATTTCTATAGGGGACCTCTTCTCTTCTGCTTCTTTGTCTGTGTAGCCGCAGTCAATTTCATGTCCCGAATGGAAACCTATTCCCTATATAGTGCACTACTTTTGAAATGAGAATAACCAGTGGTCCTAGTAGTGAACTCAAATGGGAATCAGGGTGCCAGGAAGGAACAAGTCAGGGGTTCTGTCCAGGAAGGAACAGGACAAGTCAGGGGTTCTGTCCAGAAGGAACAGGACAAGTCAGGGTTCTGTCAGGAAGGAACAGTCAGATAGGGACAGAGTCAGGGGTTCTGTCCAGGAAGGAACAGTCAGATAAGGACAAGTCAGGGTTCTGTCCAGGAAGGAACAGTCAGATAAGGACAAGTCAGGGTTCTGTCCAGGAAGGAACAGTCAGATAAGGACAAGTTCTGTCCAGGAAGGAACAGTTCTGTATGACAAGTCAGGGGTTCTGTCCAGGAAGGAACAGTCAGATAAGGACAAGTCAGGGTTCTGTCCAGGAAGGAACAGTCAGATAAGGACAAGTCAGGGGTTCTGTCCAGGGAAGGAACACAGAATCAGATCTGTCCAGGAAGGAACAGTCAGATAAGGACAGGGTTCTGTCCAGGAAGGAACAGTCAGATAAGGACAAGTCAGGGTTCTGTCCAGGAAGGAACAGTCAGATGAGGACAAGTCAGGGTTCTGTCCAGGAAGGAACAGTCAGATAAGGACAAGTCAGGGTTCTGTCCAGGAAGGAACAGTCAGATAGGGACAAGTCAGGGGTTCTGTCCAGGAAGGAACAGTCAGATAAGGACAAGTCAGGGGTTCAGATGGACAAGTTAGAGTTCTGTCCAGGAAGGAACAGTCAGATAAGGACAAGTCAGGGGTTCTGTCCAGGAAGGAACAGTCAGATAGGGACAAGTCAGGGGTTCTGTCCAGGAAGGAACAGTCAGATAAGGACAAGTCGGGTTCTGTCCAGGAAGGAACAGTCAGATAGGGACAAGTCAGGGTTCTGTCCAGGAAGGAACAGTCAGATGAAGGACAAGTCAGGGGGTTCTGTCCAGGAAGGAACAGTCAGATGGGGACAAGTCAAGGAAGGAACAGTCAGATATGGACAAGTCAGGGTTCTGTCCAGGAAGGAACAGTCAGATAGGGACAAGTCAGGGTTCTGTCCAGGAAGGAACAGTCAGATAGGGACTAGTCAGGACAAGGAACAGTCAGGATAGGACAAGTTCTGTCCAGGAAGGAACAGTCAGATAAGGACAAGTCAGGGTTCTGTCCAGGAAGGAACAGTCAGATA